>NW_025778838.1:0-65261 GCF_021130785.1 Homalodisca vitripennis | reverse complement strand
GTGAATTACATTTCCAAGGCCAATGTTGAGTTGTCCTTTCAGGGCTACTCAATTTAATATCATGATATGCTGCACAGAACATCATTGATCCTTATAAAAACTGTTTACTCCGCACTACATGACCCAACAACACTGCTCTTTAGAAATTTTAAAGTTCAACACAACTGTTAAAGAGATAAGGGAGAGTTTAAGACTATTCAGTGACCTTCACTTATCTCAGGGGTGTTTACGATACAATTTAAAAAGATATTGCATATTACGTCAATGCACTACTCTTTAGAAATTTAAAGTTCAACTGTTAAAGAGATAATGGAGAGTTTTAAGACTATTCAGTGACCTTCACTTATCTCAGGGGTGTTTACGATACAATTTAAAAAGATATGCATATTACGTCAATGCACTACTCTTTAGAAATTTAAAGTTCAAACTGTTAAAGAGATAATGGGAGAGTTTAAGACTATTCAGTGACCTTCACTTATCTCAGGGGTGTTTTACGATACAATTTAAAAAGATATGCATGTGACGTCAATGCACTGCTCTTTATAAATTTAAAGTTCAACCTGTTAAAAAGATAAGGGAGAGTTTAAGACTATTCAGTGACCTTCACTTATCTCAGGGGTGGTTTACGATACAATTTAAAAAGATATGCATATTACGTTAATGCACTGCTCTTTATAAATTTAAAGTTCAACTGTTAAAAAGATAAGGGAGAGTTTAAGACTATTCAGTGACCTTCACTTATCTCAGGGGTGTTTACGATACAATTTAAAAGGATATGCATATTACGTCAATGCACTGCTCTTTAGAAATTTAAAGTTCAATTGTTTTTAAAGAGATAAGGGAGAGTTTTAAGACTATTCAGTGACCTTCACTTATCTCAGGGGTGTTTACGATACAATTTAAAAAGATATGCATGTGACGTCAATGTACTGCTCTTTAGAAATTTAAAGTTCAATTGTTTTAAAGAGATAAGGGAGAGTTTAAGACTATTCAGTGACCTTCACTTATCTCAGGGGTGTTTACGATACAATTTAAAAAGATATGCATATTACGTCAATGCACTACTCTTTTTAGAAATTTAAAGTTCAACTGTTAAAGAGATAATGGAGAGTTTAAGACTATTCAGTGACCTTCACTTATCTCAGGGGTGTTTACGATACAATTTAAAAAGATATGCATATTACGTCAATGCACTACTCTTTAGAAATTTAAAGTTCAACTGTTAAAGAGATAATGGAGAGTTTAAGACTATTCAGTGACCTTCACTTATCTCAGGGGTGTTTTACGATACAATTTAAAAAGATATGCATGTGACGTCAATGCACTGCTCTTTATAAATTTAAAGTTCAACTGTTAAACAGATAAGGGAGAGTTTAAGACTATTCAGTGACCTTCACTTATCTCAGGGGTGTTTACGATACAATTTAAAAAGATATGCATATTACGTTAATGCACTGCTCTTTATAAATTTAAAGTTCAACTGTTAAAAAGATAAGGGAGAGTTTTAAGACTATTCAGTGACCTTCACTTATCTCAGGGGTGTTTACGATACAATTTAAAAGGATATGCATATTAACGTCAATGCACTGCTCTTTAGAAATTTAAAGTTCAATTGTTTTAAAGAGATAAGGGAGAGTTTAAGACTATTCAGTGACCTTCACTTATCTCAGGGGTGTTTACGATACAATTTAAAAAGATATGCATGTGACGTCAATGTACTGCTCTTTAGAAATTTAAAGTTCAATTGTTTTAAAGAGATAAGGGAGAGTTTAAGACTATTCAGTGACCTTCACTTATCTCAGGGGTGTTTACGATACAATTTAAAAAGATATGCATGTGACGTCAATGTACTGCTATAAAACTCGCGAGTAGTTATTGGTGAACATCTACTAGACGGATCGCACGATGTCTGTCACAGATTGCACAAACTAGTTGATCTGAAGAACTTCAGGTAATTTTAATTTGCTTGTTTCCAATCAAAAATTACACCAATAAAAACTTAAATAATCATTGAATTCATAGTTTTCCTTTTAATCCGTGTAAGAAGCAGACATCACGCATGACTTTTAACTCCATTTACCTCCATTTTGTCAGTCCTAGCAGCTTACTTGCTTAACCTTTATAAACGCTTCAATATCATTGCACTAAATGAAAAATGCCAAAACGAAATGACTTACTTATATGTCACCAAACAAGAGAGGATATAAAAGGCAAGTACATCGTTGCAGCATTAAAGCTAAAAGTTTTTACTGTATATAGAAATACGAAAAACATAAAATTCACTTGTGTAATTGAAAAGACAATTTTATTATACTGATTATTTGGACAGAAATACCAAGTATCACGTTCGGACACATCCTTCACTGATTGTACCAACTTGACCCTTTGTACAATCAGCTACAATCAAGGGAGTTCGTTATATTAATCATAACTTCAATTATTTACTGCCTTTACACCTCAATGATACACCCAATATTGTAGGTTGTCTCCATGAGGTATAAATGTCTAGATAATAGTTACGAAAAACTTATTTTAATTACCCGTTTTATTTATACAAAACGTTTCTTAATACATCTCTACTCATCATTTATAAATATTTATAAATTGTTCATTTTTGTAATGCAGATAAAGATTAATACGTCTTTCAACTGATTAGTAAGTAAACAATATTTGTCTCAATATAATAAACTATAGTAAAAATTTAATAACCTTTTGATTTAGATGCTTTTTACTCCTGCTTTGCTGATTTATTGTGTTTATTATGAATATTCGTTTAAATAAGACCATTAAAATATGTTAAACACTCAGCTGCAGTATATTTTTAGTGACATTATTTCATTTAAATATTGTTATATTCAGATAATTGAATAAAAGTGTAATTAAATTAAAAGTAATTACTAATATGAAATAATTAAGGAATCAGTTTATAAAATCTATAAACTATATATATATTAACTTTTAAAATCACGTATAAGTTATAAAATAATTACATATATAATAAGGACTGAGTTATATTACAGCTTAAAACTTTTAAAAGGAAGCCAATTAAGAAACGGATGATACAACATCATACAGAGGGGGATTTAACATTCCCTCTTAAATTATATTAAAAATAATGTGAATTGGATAGTTTTATATTAATTAAAAATCTTTCATCATTGCCTGTATCATAACATATTGGTCCTAATAATAAAATCCACTGTAGTAACTTACATTTATTGATCTTATACGCCTAAGCTATGAGCTTTATAGAATAAATCATGTTTGTTTTTGTTGCAAATTAAAACCTTTATATGGTTTTAAAACACATGTGTAAAACTGTTTATATTAAAAATTCATGAGGTCGTCTATAAAATAGCAGTTATTTTAGAATAAATTAAAAGCTGACTTAATTTTTATCACTTTTTAAATACTAATTAATATTGTATTTTGTTTAATCGAAGGAAACCAGTGAGTTAAAACTGAGAGAGGATATTAATAACATTATATTTTAATTTATACGCGTCAATTGTTCCTTCAGGTTTCCTAACGTCGTATTCATTAAAGAATTACATTCTGAAAAATTGCAGACAGTTGTTATTTTAATTTACGTTGGTCAGGTTTATAATTTTATGTCAACAGATTATATATTTACCATTGTTTAAACGTTTCTTGGCCTTGTATTAAGCATTTTTATAGAATATAACTGGATTTTTGTATTATAAATAAAATGAATGAAAATGAAAAATTCTCTTTATTTTTCAGGCGAAGTTAGGACTACATAGTCCTTTCTTACACTTAACCTGATTATTAGTATATGTAAGTACAAGCCATTTGTAATCTTCAAAATAAAAATTAAATCAACAGCGTTTAAAAAATAAAATGAATATTTGCTATGAATTCTAAAACTAACAACAAATCACTTAACAAAAAAAACAAGATTGCACTCTTAAATTTATAACTGTGTATAAAACTAATATTTGATTATAAAATAATATTAATGATACATTTTAAAACAAAAACTTAGTCAAAATATACAACATTACAATTAAAACATTCTATTTTTATAAAAATTATTTACTTACACTCACACAATTCATTCATTCTGTCTGCAACAGACCATGACTAGCGATCCTCGGGCACCACGGCCGCGGGCATCCGCTGCAAAAAATACAACTTAACAGCCGAAGCAAACCGATCCCGGCTCTCCAAAGATTTTAAAGGATCTGGAAGAGAATTCCACAAACGGCAAGCAGACACTACAAATGATTTATTAAAGACAGTCGTTCTGTGGTGGGGGATTCGCAACGTCGACGAGCCAGTGCTGGTGTTCCTTACGCCTTCTCCAATAGCAATGAACTCAAAATCGTTTGTAAAGTATTTTGGAAACCCGGTTTTAAGGATAGAAAAAAGTAAAATTAGGATTCGGAAAGCTCTTAGATCTTGCAATTTTAACGTTGATATTAGTACACAATAAGTTGAGATATGCTCATCTCGCTTTATATTAAACAAAAATCGTAAACAATAATTTTGGATTTTCTGCAATATATTATTCAAAACCACAGTCATGTCATTAACCACGGCACAACAGTAGAGGAAGTGGGGAAATACAAGTGATTTAATCAGTAAAAGCTTTATGTGGTGTGGTAGAAATCGTTGCATTCTTTTCAGCGTATGAACTGCTGCAAATACCTTTTTACAGGTACCTACAACGTAGTCAGTCCAGTCCAGCGTTTTCGTAATTGTCAATCCCAAACTTCTGACACTACTACAGTATGCCACAGCCTCTCCGTTTACCAATATTTCACGTACATTGTTAAAGTCAACTGTATTCAAAAGTCTAAAATGCCCAATTATTATGGGTTTAGTTTTTGTCCGAGTTGAGTTTCAGTCCGTGCTTTTCAGTCCAAAGTACAATCTGTTGAATGTCCAAGTTAATGTTTTCAATAGTTTGGTTAATGTTACTAACACTGCTGTGAGCATATATCTGTAAGTTATCAGCATAAGAGTGAAACTTCGTATGTGTCAGTACCTTGCTTATATCGTTTAACATATAGTGAAAAAAGTAAAGGGCCAAGAATGGATCCTTGTGGAACACCACACGAAACAGGCTTCCAGTCAGATCTAATGTCATCAATCATAACACACTGCTGTCTTCCACCTAGATAAGATCCCATCCATGTAAGACCCTCGGTGGAAAATCCTATATGTCTCAATTTTTTCTACTAATAAAGTGTGATTAACAGTATCGAAAGCTTTAGAATAGTCAAACTGTACTAATACAGTGCAATGCCTTTGATCTATGGCAAACCGGATGTCATCTGTAATTCTCAATAACGCAGTTTTCAGTACTGTGATACTGTCGAAATCCAGACTGATAAATGTTAAGAATATTTTGCGATTGTAGAAATTGAGTAGTTTGGCAATGCACTATTCGTTCAAGACCTTTATATAAAGCATGCAAGATGCTGATAGGCCTGTAGTCTTGCGGAAAAGCAGGTGATGGGATCTTGTTTAGTGGACGGATTTGGGCAATCTTCCATATATCAGGAAAAATACCAGTTCGCAAAGATTCATTAAAAATTAAAGTAAGAGATGGAAGTATAGCGAACAAGACACGTTTCACCAGTCGAATTGATATGTCATCAGCACCAGTTGCATTGGTACTGATTCTGTTGATTACATGCAGGACATCCAACTGCATCACTGGCTTAAATTGGAATAGAGGATATGCATGCTCCGTGGGGGGCAGACTTTGTAGTTGGTTGATGTAATTTTGCAGAGCAACATTATTATTTGGTTGAGAAATTAAGAGAAAGTAATCATTTAAATCATTCAAGGGAACTTGGACTGGGACTGAAGAGGGCTGCTTGCCAAAGCCCAACTTTTTCACATTACGCCACATGATCGTTAAAGTCTGTTTCTTATTAGCAAATAACGTGTTGATGTATCTCAATCTAGAATTTCGAAGGCTCTGCTTAACCCTGTTTCGGAGTCGGCGATACTGATCCATGGCCACCGCATCACCAGTCCTCCTGGCTTTCCGGTAGACTGCGTCTCGTTGAGCCATTAAATTTAAAATTTCTTGAGTGAGCCAAGGCACTGGGCGCCTTTTATTCACTCGTTTTTTAACAATTGGAGCATGCTTGTTGAAGAGTGACAGAATCAATGAGTTTAATGTGGCAACCATTTCATTGTCGACTGAGTTTCTACAGAGTGCCATGGTGCTTGAAGTAGGCCTACATCTTCTAGGAAGACATCCTCATTCAAACGCCTAAAATCCCTATATTTCAAGAATCTTTCAAAAGGCTTAGGCGTTTTAATAGGAAAGCACACAGAAAATAAGATCGTGTTTTGAAACTGCAGGGATTGGAAGTTGCCCTTTGTGAACAATATCATTAAGATCTCTAACTGCTATAATGTCTAAGAGGGTGTGGGAGTCAGCAGTGTGGTGAGTAGCGTCCAGTGGTACAATAGACATAAATGATTTTAAATGCGTGCTTTGACTTTAAAATGCGCCCATTTACGTATTTCAACTAAATAAAAAGTTTACGTAGCTCAGAAAAATAAAATAAGTTTAGATGGTTTTAAACTGGGAGGGACTTTTTAGGAAAGGATATAACGTGATATATTTTGACAGGAAGGTACCCCAAGCTCAGACAAGAAATGTTAGATAGTACTACAATGATGCCATTGATTAATCAGCCCAAATGTATATAAACGACACGAAAGTATACAACATAAACGAACACAACACTATCAGACACAATAACAAACCGACTTTAACATTGCCATTGATTAATCAGCCCAAATGTATATAAACGACACGAAAGTATACAACATAAACGAACACAACACTATCAGACACAATAACAAACCGACTAAAACAAGCGACAAGGAAGCTAATGTGTTAACGAAGTAAATAAAAGAGTAACTTTGTGCCGGAAACAGCGCCCACATCAAGCAGAACATGACATGCACTGAAATTACCGACGAAGGTTCCGACAAAGAGTAGAGCACTAAGCCTACGATCTGAATTGTCATTTTAAGGTCCTGAATAGGTGAGAGAACGTTTTGATGGATATGTTTTGAAA
The DNA here is from genome assembly GCF_021130785.1 of Homalodisca vitripennis. NCBI lineage: Eukaryota > Metazoa > Arthropoda > Insecta > Hemiptera > Cicadellidae > Homalodisca > Homalodisca vitripennis. Next base: position 58,188 of record NW_025778838.1, on the reverse strand, counting down.
TATTCACAAACTTAATGAAATATTATTGAATTTTTTAGTTTGCTAATTACTCCTTTATTTAAAGAATCTGGGTGTAAGCAATTTTGAATCTCTGTCTTACTTGGGTTTAGATTCTACAAATAGGTGTGTTTTTTATGACAAGATATACTGTATGTGTAGTTTACCTATTGTAGATTTAATGTTTTCTTATAGTTAACTACTTAAATGCATGGGATTTAGTTTTTACATAGTGAGGTATTATTTATAAACACATTTTTGGCAGCCTTCTTAAAAATGTTATTAAATTTAATATAACTATATTATTTTAACATATTATTAACTCCATGGAATATAATCACATCAGAAAAATGTAATGTTTTATTGAACAAGCAGTGAATACTTTAATCATAATTATGCTTTATATACTTACTCTCTTTCAGTCATTTACACTATGTTTCGAGATCTGCAATCTGATAACTTCAGAGTCTAGTCGCGACACTCAGTATGGATTACTTCTGTCTTACATAATCAATCTGAATATATGTCGAGAATGAAAGGCAATGCCAAATGTGAACAGCCAAAAACAGTTTTAAAAACTGAAGAAGCATTAGTGCTTGACAATCTATCCGTACGTTATGAAAAGATTTTGATTATACTGTAAACGTAAACTGTCTATGTCTGTCTATGCCATCAGTCGTGGATATTTTATACCTTCGGTAGGGGAAGATGTATCTTTTACTGTACACGTAAACTGTCTACGTTGGGGCTTACTGACACACTTAGTGAGGGTATCAGTAATGGAAATCTACATCTCACGTTACTTGGCACCAGTGCTGGTATCCATCCTCTTGTACTGGAAAGATCTTTATTGGACAATGAACTTAAACTATTTACGCTGAAGCTTACGGTCTCACTTGGCGAGGGCATCAATTTGGATATCCATCCCCAGGTCAAGGGAAATATCTTTATTGAACATACAACAGCCAAACACAAACAGTTTTTAAACTGAAGAAGCGATGGTCACAAAAATGCTGACAATCTATCCGTACGTAATGAAAAGATTTTTGTACCGAATTTATTGTTAATACTGGTAATCTGTAAACTAAGAGATTCTCAGGAGAGTTAGATCGACGCCATGAACGCGCTTTGATTGGTTGGCTGAAAGAAATATTTAAGTGAACATTTTGTAACTTTTGCTCGTGATAAAACAAAAAGTGCCTATGAAACAAGTGTCATCACGTAACAGTTTATTGGCAACAAACTTTTTAAAATATATCCCCCCCCCCTTTGTTTTATAAACCTGAATCTTTCATGATTTGGAACTCTGAAGTCAAAGAGCATAACTGTTTTCTTCCAAAGAAATTGCCAAATTATTCAACCATACATTCATAATTTTTTAGTAATTATGCGTTTTTACACTGCGGTTTTTTTCTAATGAATGGGGTTTTTAATTGTATTGGATTATATTACATTAATTTAATTGAACACCCAATATAATGCTAAATTTCAACACTATTGATATTTTAGTTTGCAATTTTTTGTGTAAACACTTGGTGCTGCTAAAGAACACTTAATCGATACATGTTATACCTCTGCTCTGATACTGGCACGCAACGAGATATGTCCGATACAGCATAGCTATACTTTGTGTAAACACTTGGTGCTGCTAAAGAACACTTAAATCGATACATGTTATACCTCTGCTCTGATACTGGCACGCAACGAGAGTAGAGAGAAATTGTATGTTCTAGGACAAACCGTTACACGGCCAAGGTCACACAACATCAACACAAAGGTCAATGACCCCTCGCCCCCCTCCACCCCCTCGCCCACAGAGGTCAATGACCCCTCGCCCCCCTCCACCCCCTCGCCCACAGAGGTCAATGACCCCTCGCCCCCCTCCACCCCCCTCGCCCACAGAGGTCAATGACCCCTCGCCCCCCTCCACCTCCAGAGGTCAATGACCTTCAAGGCCATTCGATGACCTTGACTTTGGATTTCAAGGTCACACTATGACCTTGACCTTGGACTTCAAGGTCACCCGATGACCTTGACCTTGGACTTCAAGGTCACTTAATAGCCTTGACCTTCAGTTGTAAGAACGTTTCGTCATAACACTTGAGTCGTCATACAACTGTGACAACACCTGGCTATACGTAGTTTTACTTATTATGTACGTCATACAACTGTGACGTGTTAGCGTAATGATGTAATACTTAGGTGATTGCGCAGTGTAAACGCGCATGACTAGGAAATACCAGCCACGTGCAGTGCCAGGTTGTTTGTTGCATCAGCATAGGAAATACCAGTGTGATTAAGCCACGCGCAATGCAAACTTGTTTTGTTGCATCACCATATGAAATACATGTGTACTTTACATCCGCCAGAGATATCAGGTGATTAAAAATATGTTATTATATAAGTATAGGATTAATTTGATTGGTTAAAATTAATATAAATCATGATTCATAAGAATATTTTTTTTATTGACGTCATAATTTTACTATAAAACCGAGTTATTTGTGAACGAAATCATTAGTAACGAACAACATTTCATAAAGTGATTATTTAGTTTTTGTGTGTGTGTGTGTTAATACAGGTAATTAAAATATGGAACTTCCTAAAGAAAGGCTATTTCAACTTACCAATGTTTTTTAAAGTTTTTGTGCGAGAACATTTAAATAAAACAAAAGTTGTTTTAGAATTAAACAATCAAACTTTTATATTAGATATTGATAATTGGAAAAAGTTTAAAAAATATTTTTCTGTTATTGATACTGAATTTAGATTGAGACATAATAATTTCAATGATGATGATGAAGATATAACTGATTGACTTGATTATAGAACAGTATCATTTTCCAATCCTGTAGTCAGTAAATGTTATATGTTAAGATGAGTATGAAGATAGAAAATCCGAATGGGAACAAATTGCAAGAGACAGAGATCGTTTTAGAAAAAGAATAGCTGAATTTGAAGAAGTGTTTAAATCAATTTTGAAAAAAAAACCAAGTGCAACGTGAGTGGAAAACTTTCATGTGTGTGTTAATGAAAGACGAGTTGTGAAACTTATACCGTCTCAAGGTCGCCAACTTTGTGAACAGTAATGAGTGATTTAATAAACCATTATATTTCTTCACTTCCACTTGAGTTAAAATTTAAAATATTGCTTAACCTTTCATATGAAGATGTTTATTTTATAGAAAACGATTATTTTTGGTATCTATTTTGTAAAGAACACTGTATTGAAAAAAAACATGCAATATTTTCTTGGAAAAGTAATGTTATTCTTAATAAAACTTTAAATAAAGATTGTGTGCATGTAGTTTCTTTTTATGCATCTAGATTGTATTTGGGTCAAATTTATTCACATCAAATTTCTTCAGATTTTGTAGCTTACGTAGGTAATCATTTACATAAATGGTTACACATATTTTATAAAAAGGGAAATTGTTATGTTGAGGATGGGTGTATTACAAATTAATGCAATATTTGTAGGTGATACTGAATTTAGTCTTTCTAGATTATTAGATATTAATATATTACGAAGTGTTACAATAGATTTTTTGAGAGTCAATTTTTATGATAATCTTAGAATTATAGATTTTTCAGAACACAATGATTATTGTTATGTATCAATATATAAAAATCTTCCAATAAATAACATCACTTTTCAAAAATTTAACGATTTAACATGGTTACTTAAAGAAAATCAAAATGTAGTTGGTTTTTTAGTTTCAATGAACTGCTACTGTTATTGGTTAAATATGCTTGAGTGATAATATTCAGTTCATATTCATTCTACTTGTTGAACTGAACAGGTAATATGGAGTATTCTTACAGTAAAATTTTTATTGTTACAGGAGATATGAAAGTAGTTGTTAGCGGCTGGCAAAACCAAGTTCAAATTTATATTGTAAATAAAGATAATAAACATAATTTCGCTTATATGGATCTTGATAAATGGACTGAATTTAAAAAACAAATTAATACTATTGATGGTGAATTTTTGGAAGAGATTAAATTACCAATATAGTACTTAAAATATATTATTTTAATTTTTTGTTTTATAGGATGGAGTTTATACTGGACTTTCAAGGATTCAAAAACATTATCAACGATTTTGTCATAAAAGAGCTTGCTCTAATATCAACGGACGAGCAAGTGTACCAACTGCAGTTGTTTCAACCACCGTGTAATTTTAACAATCTCCCTACACATTTACAAAAAACAAGTCAACTGGTTAGAGAAAACAACATCACGGTTTACAATGGAGTTCTGGTGTTAAACACTATTCTGAATTGAAAGACGTTTTTAAAAATATAAAAATACAAGGTAAAATTTATGTAAAAAGGCACTGAAAAAGAAACGTTTACAAAAAAATTGCTATCCGAATTCAATGTTGAAGTAATTAATCTTGAAAATCTCAATTGTCCTAGTTTATGTAATTTAAGAAAACAAATGAATGTAGATATATTGAAACCATGTGTGTTTAGTCATAATTCATCAAATTGCGCATATATAAATGTACATGCAATTTTAAATTGGTGGAAGAATACAAAATATGTTAAGGAAAATTTGGAAAAAATTAATACAGCAATCAAACTTTGTTCCACAATTGGTTACACAAATTTGTCAAAAGATCAATTAGAATATCTACCAAAAAGAATATATATTAAATCACATTGTTAACATTGATTGTATTTATGATAAGTTACCAGTTTATTTGAAAAACGACAAGGACATATTAAAATCACTACGTTGTCAAGAGCATTTTTTCCCCAGACTTTGTGAAAATGATGGTCCACAACCGAAAATAAAGGACTGTTACTTTTGTAATTATGGTGAAAATTGTGTATAGTAAATAAATAAATGTGTGTGTGCTTTTGAAAAAAAATGTTTTCTTTTTATTTTACCTTGCACTTATTCTTTATAAATATAAAATAGTGTTATTTACTTTTTCATATCAGCTATGAGTGTAAAAGAGGAAATAGCAAAAGAACTGCACAGACAAGCGCGTAAAAATTTTCCTCGACGATATGTAGAATTGAAGGGATTAAAAGACTTATATCAAGCGGATTTAGTTGAAATGATACCTTATTCTAAATGTAATAAAGGTTATAAATATATAATGACAATGATTAATTGTTTTTTTCCAAATTTGCAATAGCTGTTCCGTTAAAATCAAAAAGCGCTACTGATGTTGCGCTAGCATTAGACCCGATTTTATCCAAATTTCCAATGAAACATATTCAAACTGATGCGGGAAAAGAATGGTTTAGTGTGAAAGTTCAATCTTTATTCAATAAATATAATATCAATCATTATAAATCTTTCTCTGATTTAAAAGCAAGCATCGTAGAACGTTGGAATCGCACATTGAAAAATAAAATGTGGATTTCGTTTAGTGTACAAGGTAACTATTGTTGGCTAAATATTTTACCTAATTTGGTAAAACAATATAATAATACCGTACACCGTACAATAGGAATGAGACCAATTGAAGTTAATAGTAAAAATGAAAGAAAAGTATTAACTAGAATTATAAATGCAAGAAAAACATTTTACCTGAAACAATCATTTAAGGTTGGTGATCGAGTCAGGATAAGCAGAGTTCGTAATATTTTTGCAAAAGGTTATTTACCAAAATGGAGCAATGAAATTTATACAATATGGAAAGTACAATCCACATTTCCTGTTACTTACATTTTGAAAGACGATAGAGGAGAAATAGTACAAGGTGGATTTTATCAACAAGAATTAAGTAAAACTAAATTTAACGATATTTATTTGATAGAAAAGATAATAAGACGTAAAGGTGATAAAGTTTTAGTACGCTGGCTAGGATTCGATGAATCACACGACATTTGGATTAGTAAAGAAGAGCTGGTAAAATGAAATTTATTAAACAAACTGTTCAGTTACCGATATTAAATTTGGATAAGTTAGTAGAAGGAAATTCTGGTGAAATGCAAAAAAGTAAACGACACGGTGATTTACTACCTGATACAATAAGATGTATAATATGCGGTCCTTCTAACTGCGGTAAAACTAATTTAGTTTTAAACTTATTATTTTCGTCAAAAGGATTATTTTTTTCTAATGTTTATATTTTTTTCAAAATCTTTATTTCAACAAAAGTATAAATTTTTACAATGTGTATTGGACAATATAAGTGGAGTAGGATATTTTTCTTTCTCTGATAAAGATGAGGTTCCATTTCCTAGTGAAATTAAACCGTATTCAATTATGATTTTTGACGATGTTATTTGCGATGGACAGAAAAAACATAAAAAATTATTTTGCAATGGGACGTCATTGTAAGATTGACACTTTTTATATTTGTCAAACATACAGTTTTTATACCAAAACAATTAGTACGAGATAATGCAAACTTGATAATACTATTTAAACAAGATGATAAAAATTTACACCATGTATATAATGATCATGTAAATATAGACATGTCCATTTGAAACAGTTCAAAGAAATGTGTATCAAAGTATGGAATCGAGGGAAAAATAAATTTGTAGTGATTGACAAAGATAGAATAGAAGTTTAAATAATGGACGTTATCGTTCGGGTTTTGATATTTTTTATAACAGGATTTTTAATTAAAAGCTACAAACTAGCAAGAATTTCATTATTGTAGTCACACGTTTTGTTGAGTTTAACATCATGGAGAAATTTGATGATTCTTGGTTTCAAAACAAAACAAAAGACGATGTGGTTAAAGAAATACATAAATTAAGAAAAAATATAAAAAATAAACATAGATCGATTGAACGAGAAACAATTTGACACGGAAGAATTGTGGGGAAAAACAATTGAAACCTGTATCAGAACCGTTAAAACAACTAATAAAAGAAGAACAACAAGAACAAGAACAAGATAATACTAAAAGAATTGAACGGAAACGAAAATTATTTAAAAACGAAATTGAATCTGATTCAGTTTCCTGTGAAATTACGAGTTGTAAATCCTCCTCAGGGTTTAAAAAGAAAACAGAAAATTAATCTACCAACAAAACATGATTTTGAAAGTGATTATGAATACGATGATGGTACTTTAGACATTCCAAAATCTAAAAGAGGAGCAACTCAAATTCCGAATGATGATAACAGTGATATGGAAACAGTTGGAAACGGATGAAGAGGAAGAAGAAATGGAAACAACAACAACAACTGCTGTTACTCCCAGCAAGATCAGACGTTTTTGAAAAAATATATCAAACCCGGCCTACGGGTGAGGAATTATTAAAAACACCCGAAGGAAAACAACTTGCTAAATATTATATTGATAAAAATTTTTACAGGTAAAATAGCCAAAGAATATTTTTCTAAATTAATAACAGGCACTAAACATATAGATCATAATTACGGGTTACATGTTGAAGGTGATTCTTGGAAAATCGGTTGATAAACTTGTAGATATTGACGGTGATGATTTAATTATTGATGGAATACGATATGAAGGAACACGAGGACTTTATGAATTAATATTTATGAATAATCCTAATGCAATATATTTATTCTGAAGATGATTTAGAAAACTATTATTTAATTATAATGCAAACCAATGTACATAAATCTAATTATTCGTCTTCAGGAAAAATAAGATCAAATAGAGGCATCAAGTATAAAAATATTATTTCTCGATTATTAAAGAGAAGAAAACCGAAATCTACGAAGACCACTAATACCGATGAAAGTGGTAATCAACAACAACAACAACAAGCGGCCTCAGGTAGTGGAATAGTATTGTCTAATTTTTCTTCTTTAGAAAAAACAAAATCACAATCAAACAAAGATAATAATAATAATAATTTTCCAATACTTAAGAAAAGAAAAGCAAATTCTGCGATGATGATGATGAACACTTATACAGATGAAATTAATCACCAGGAAACGGCGGCAGACAGTGGAATAATATTATCTAATTTAAAACCAGATGTAATTTACTATGATGATCCTAACGAACTGGTCGATAGGTTGAGAATACTATTGGCTTCTCAAAAGGCGGGCAATACAGCACATTCAAATGAAATAAATTCAATATTAGAAGAGTTATATGAATTAAGGGATAAATTATTTTAATAAATAATGATTACAATACTTGTATTTTCCATTTTTATTTCAACCTTTGTATCTGATAGTAGCTATGAGTGTTGATAAGTTTGGTCACTTTTCGAATGGTAGTGGTATTAGTTCTAGTAGTAATCTGAGAGGACCTAAGGGTGATGGATTCCATATCGACGGTGATGGAAACTATGATGTATTAAATAAGAGAATTTGTAATCTAGGTGACGCGGCAAAACCTAATGATGCAAATAAATTTTAGTATTTTCAGCGATGCTATTCAAAATTGTCTTACAGTAATAAATGATAAAGTTGAAGAATTAAAAACTGATTTTCAGGGAAAAGTTAGTGGTTTAATTAATCATCTTGAAAACTAAATTGAAAAATGAAATAAAAAATAGAGAGCAATCGATTTTCAATATACAAAACTATTACATCGCGCTGGTTAAAAAAAGAAGGATCGTCAATGTTAGTGCCAGTATTAATGATAACGATGTTGTGATAAGACAAGAAACTAAACTCAACTAGAGAAAAATTAGAGCAAACCGATAGAGAAATAAAAATAAACACTTTAGATTTAAAAAAACGAATTCGAAAAATTTTACTAAAAACGATTTTACAACTTTAAAAAATGATTATTTAAATTTTAAATCACATGTTCGTGATACGATTCAAGAAATATTAGAAGAATTGGAAGACGATAAAGAAGACGTTTAGTACAATTATATATTATGGCTAGGAGAAAAAACAGTTGTGCTAGTAGTTATCAAGGCTCGGGACTGATAACATCACTTGCCAATGCAGCAGGTTCAGTTTTTAAATAAAGCAATCGATATTTTACCAACGGAAATACACTTAACCAAATTACCAGTTTTGTGGTCCAGGAACTAATTTGAATAAGAGACTTGCATTAGGTTCAAAAAGGAATTAATAAACTTGACTCTTTGTGCCGTCAACACGATATAGCGTATGCAAAGTATAGTGATAATAAACAAAGATCTATTGCGGATCGTATATTAGCTGAAGGCGCTTGGGAAAGAGTTAAAGCATCTGATTCAAGTTTAGGTGAAAAAGCAGCCGCATGGGCAGTTACTAATATCATGAAAGCAAAAACCAAACTTGGAGGAGGAGGAGGAGGAGGTGGAAAAAAGAAAAAGGTCAAACAATTGCTTTAAATGTAAGAAAAAAATAAAAAGGAAAGTTAATAAAAAGAAAACTGTTAAAAAAGGTAAAGGTCTATATTTAAGACCGTATAAAGGTTCCGGTCATTCAAAAAAAAAATCACAATGTACTCGTCAAAAATAATCGATCGTTTAGCTAATAGACCATTAACGAATAAAGATATAATAAAATGTGCAAAAAAACTTAAATTACCACATTTCAGAGGGGTTTTTATGCGTGATTTACTACCAATTAGAATACGTAATAAAGAATCCGCAATTATAAATTTAGACAGTTATGCAGGACAAGGTACACACTGGGTATGTTTTTACAAAATAGGTTTAAATGTTGAATATTTCGACAGTTTCGGGAATTTACGTCCACCAATTGAAATTCAAAAATATTTAAAAAAGTGTTGATGGTAACAAAGTGAATATAAAATATAAATTATTTTCCTAGACAACGAGCCGGCACAGTGAATTGTGGTCATTTGTGTTTAGACTTTCTAGCCGTGCGAAGATGATTTGTGTTACTGGAAAACATTCAAATTTAAAATGTTCTCTTTTTCCCACCACTGGATTTGAGTTCGTCTGATGAGTGGGAAATGGGATTTTTAGATTTAATGACATATAATTCAATTCCAAATGTTGAAGAAGATATAAATAATAAAATCAAAATTGGTACAGACGTGCTGAGTTTACCAACTGGTGCATACGAGATAGAAGATATTAAGAATTATATTATAAAAGATTTAGAAGAAAAAAAAATCTTCTACCACTTTTAATCTTGTTGCAAATAATAACACACTTCATTGTGAAATATTATGTAATCAAATTGTAGACTTTACAGTTCCAAATTCTATAGCGAATCTGTTAGGATTTACAAATAGTCAAAAATTAGAAGCAAATAAATGGCATATATCACCTAATCAGGTCGCCATTAATAAAGTGGATATCATTCGAATCACTTGTAATATTTTAAAGGATCTTATAGAAACGGGATAGAAGGCCATGTGCTTCATGAGTTTTTATCCTGCTGTAGCACCCGGTTATAAAATTGTTTGAAAAACCAAACATTGTTAAATACTTACCAATTACAAAACAATCAACATTAGGTGAATTTTATATAACATTAGAGGATCAAGAAGGGAAACTTAGTGAACTTTAGAAACGAAGAAATCAATTTAAGAGTTGATATAAGAAAAAAACAGAAATAAATAATAATGGGTATTGTATTTCCGATTAGAGAAAATAACAATAAACAGTATTACAACTAGCGTTTCTAGTATAAGAAATAATAAATTTAAAAAAGATATTAGTCATGGTCGAACTTTGAAACCGTTAACATTGAAAAATTTAATTTTTCTACAGAATCTTCCGGAATTTAAACGAATTAAAAATGAGTAATATATTGAATGTTAATGAAAATATAGAAATTGATGAATCGCTTATAGAATGGGGAATGGCATTCTCACAATCCATACACGTCTAATTCTTTTAAAAATAGTGATGAAATTCGTATTCCTGTTCATCAACAAGACGCATATACGTGTCCTAATAAAAGTTTTTTTACTAATTGAAGGGAAAATTATTAAATCTGCTGATTCAAAAGATGATACTACTTCAAGTCTAGTTAATAACTGTATGGCTTTCTTATTTGATGAAATTAGATATGAAATTTGTGGAACGGAAATTGATCGTGTAAAAAATGTTGGTATAACTAGTACTATGAAAAATATACTTACACTGAAACCGGGAGATGAAAACTGGATTAAGAATGCAGGCTGGAATCCACCGTCGATGGACGTTCTTGCAGATAAAACTAATTTTTCATTTTGTGTACCGCTCCAATTGTTATTGGGGTTTGCAGAAGATTATAAAAAAATATACTTTTGAATGTAAAACAAGAATTAGTGCTGATACGCGCATCAACTGATAAAAATGCAATTTTTCAAGCTACACCAAGTCTTCACGATTGTTCATTTCAAATAAATAAGATTGTTTGGAAAGTTCCTTATGTTCGTGTTGATGATAATATAAGATTATCATTACTAAAGATTACTGACTCTGATCAGCCCATAACAATGGCGTTTAGAAGGTGGCAAATTCATGAATATCCCTCACTTCCTGTTTCTAAAGCTCAGACTTGGACTGTTAAAACTACATCTTTGGTGGAAAAGCCTCGATATGTAATAATAGGCTTTCAAACAAATAGAAAAGATAAAAATGATAAAAATTCATCACATTTTGATTTTTTGTGATTTGGAAAATGTAAAACTTTATTTAAATAGCAAATATTATCCTTATGATAATTTCAATGGATGCACAGCACTGATGTATGAATTGTATTCAAGATTCCAGTCTTCATATTATGCAGGAAGTGATAACCAACCTTGTCTGAGTAAAAATGAGTTTCTACAAAAATTTCCACTTTTCGTTATTGATTGTTCAAAGCAAGTTGATACAATAAAAACCGGAGCATTGGATATAAGAGTTGAATTGCAGGCAAACAAAGACTTTCCAGCTGGAACTGCAGTTTATTGTTTAATTATAAATGATGCAATTGTACAGTACACACCATTATCAGGAATTGTAAAAAAAGATTATATAAAAAAATAAATATGATTTTTTTTGTAAATATTGATGTGTTATTATTTTATCCTTATATTTAAATTAGGAAATAGGAGGTAAAATAAGTACAATAGTATATGGTAATTCAATTGTATGTAAATATATTTGATAATAATACATAATATTAGTACAATATTTACAAAAAAATAGTATAATATTAATAAAAATAATAACAAATATAATATAATATACAGAAATGGATATTTAAAAATTAAATTTTCAATTTTGTGTGACCATACGCTAATGTGTGTACTCCGTCTTTTTGAATACATCTTTTATCATCATTTCCATTTAGAGCCAACTTGTTTATTGTTACTGTTCTTAGAGTATGTTTTTTTGATTGAAACATTCTCATTTCTTTTCTAATGTTACATGATGAAAATAAACAATTTTTATAATCATAAAAATTAATATGATTTTTTATTACAGATTTTGTTACACCTTTAGCTTTTTTTAATTTCATCTTTTTTTCTTCTAAATACAAATCGTTCATAGTTCTGTAGGTATAAAGTTTGCTCCTTAATCCGATAAATTCTACTATAGGAATACCCATACATTCGTCTTTAAAACAGCCTAATTTTTTTTTATTTTCTACAAAATAACATTTATGATTTTTTGGATAATCTGACATATCAAAATATTTTTTTATACTTAAATTATTGAAATCTTCATATAAATCTTTAGTGAATATCTCATAAAAAAATGAATCAGTATCAATATAAAGTAAGTTTATTTTATTTGGATAAAATGGTTTCATTATGTTATAATGAAAATCGTACATGTGAAATTTGCTTAATTCTAAGACTGTAAATCCAATATAAATAGGTTTATTAAACAATACAACATCTTTACTACATTCTACTGCGCTTAAATTTTCTGAATAAACTATTCGGTTTTTAAAATTAGGTCTGGAAATCAATTTTGACAATCTTTTCTCAGTATTTACTAATTCTAAATTAAGTCTGTCTCGAACATTTTCTATTGATTTGCCAAACATTGCATTATTAAGTAATTTATAAAAGTCTTTTTCAAATTCATTATTCGACTGTTTCCTCTTTTCAGTGTTAAATAAAATATATGATTTAAGCCAAGGACTCTGATTGAATTGTAAGATTCGATGTATTCTTTTTAAAACTAATCCATTATCTAGTGCCTGTTTTAAGTTGACATAATGACACACATAATATTCTTTATCATTAAGAGTAGTGAGTAATTTAACTTGTTTTGAATTTGGCGGACATTGTTTTTCAGGTAGAAATGGTAAATCATTATGATAATCGTGTAAATATGATGGATAACCAATATTACATTCAATAATATATCCAATAGGACTATCATTTGTTATTGATTGTACATTGAATCTTTTTATTTCTTTATTTGTTAACCATCTAAATCCATCTTTTGGCATAGGTTTGATCATGGCCCAGCCATATAAATTATTTGCATCTATATATGTCAAATAATTAGAGGGTTTATTACAATCAAATAATGTATCATTTAAATCTTTATTGTTTGCTATAGCGTGTCTTTTTATACAACTAGTAATACCGCCACGTATTCCTTTTTCAATAAACATATACATGTCATAATTGTTTAATAATTCCAATTCTACTTCTGTAAATTTTAACATCGCATCAAATGTTAAACTAGGAAGAGTTAGGTAATTAGCTGGATCTAATTCATAATTATTAAGACATATAATGCGGAAATTTTCAAAATATATCTGCTAATAATAATACATCAGTTTTTAGATAAAAATCAGAATAATCACCTAATGTTTGACAGTTAAATCGTGACCAAACTTTTTTGGCATGATCAAATTCTTCATTTGAAATATGTTCTTCTGACATTTTGTTAAAAAAACATTCTTTTGCAGGTAATTGAGTTTCTTCCAATTTTTCCCACGAATCTGTATATTCATAAGGATACACACCTTTTTCTAGTAACAAAAGGTAAATCATTTTCATTATTAAAAAATAATTTAGTATGATAAAATCTTTCTTTTGGTAAATTATTTGCTAACTGAGCTAGACTGGTATTTAAAAATCTAAAACTATCAAGAAAACGTAATTTAATTTTACCAGTCGTGTTTTTAGAAAAACTAACATATTTTTCTGAAGAATTCGGAATAACATTAATTTTTTGTTGGTCACAACCTAACTGTTTAACAATAAAATGTGTGTCATAATTAGAACTTCCATGCAAAAATATTGGTAAACATGTTTGATTTTTTCTTTTCAAATTACATTTGTTACAGAGTAAATTTCTAAAACGTCCAGTAAAGTGACAATGATCTTTTACAGGTTTGTTCAATCATGGTAAATTCTAAATTACACAATTCACAATTATTAATAGATTTAATTCTATTTCTTTCATAATCACCTCAATGGTATCATAGGTCTATTAATATCAATTAATTCTGCTAACAAATTTGCAATTGAAATTAGATAATCCATAAATTTTGAAGCTGCATCAGGACCTCTATAAAGATACGGTTCATTTGGCAATTGAGATGTCATATGTTCCGGAAAGTCTTTATCAATAACTAAATACACACAAAAACTCATTGGTTCATGTATTTCATTAATGGTTGTGTACTTTGATTGCTGTTCATCAACTTTTTTCAAAATACATTCAAAATCGCAGTAAGCAACAACTGGAACCTTAAACTTAAAATGAAAATTTGTAAATTTTAAAATTGATGGATTATCCGGCATTTGTGCTTTTAAAGGCTTATTGATTTTACAGTTTAATTTGTGAGCATTTAATTTTACTTGTTTATCAATTCCTGAATAATGAGCAAAACATCTTTTACAAAATATCATTTTTTTCGTATTGAGTGAAATTTGTGTTCTAATTAATCTTGAAAAAATCATTAATATAACAATAGTGGTTAATACCTTGATCGTTGGACAATAACAATAAATCAAAATGATTTTCAGCTTCTTCTTCACATACTCTGAGTGGATAAATTTCGAATGTTTTATTTATACCATAAACATTTACACTTATTCCAAAATTATTTTTTTCGAATTTTTTAATTTGTTTTAAAGTGCATGGATAAACTAAATCATTAAAATTGAAGTTATTAATTATAGATGTATATCTTTCATCTACACGTTCTCTATGCTCGCCTTCTACATAAAGAGCTAGAATTGACCATTGAAAACATTTATCATCATCTAGATTTTGCGGATTAATAATAGCTTTTTTATTTTGAATACACTTTGGAAGAGTAATGTATGAAGAGCCGGCTAATGGTCTATACTTACTACATCGTACAAGAATTCCATCTACAGAATGTAATGTCCAACCGCTACCTTTTCCTAAATAATCATTTTCTTCACTACAAATTTTTTGTAAACATATTTCTCAAGATATTATTTAAAGAATTTTCACGAAACACTGTAAAATTAGAGGTTTTAAAAGCCACTTCTTGAGTCTCCCTTTGTAAAAGGTTTCATATAAGTACATTCAACAACAATGTTAAATTTTAATGCTTCATATTCATTTAGTAAATTTAATATCAACTGTTTTATTTCTTCTTTAGAAACTTGTAAAATTAAACAAATATCTTTTAAATTTTTGTCTTGATTTTTCAAATAGTACGTTTTTAAAATACCTTTAAACGCATTTTCAATTTCTATAAATTTATAATTTGGACATACTAATTTTAATCTGTGTTTTTTTCGTTTTAAATTGGGAACTTCTAATAATTTATTTTCATCAGAAGATAATGATGATGATGATGTAGATGGTGATAGAGAATAATTATTTTTCCTGTTCTAATTCCATGAGCTCTTCTTCTTCATTATTATCAATGTTCATTGGTTCAGAAACAAAAGTATGTTTTTTTTTTAAATGGTAGAAAAGATTCCATTATTTATGATCTGAAAAAAATAAAAATAATTATTTTAATCCCGTTGATCCAAAACCATTTTCATCTCTACTAGTTTTTTCTAACACACTGTTTTTAGTAACCTCCTCAATATCAGGCCAAACTATTCGCTCGCAAATTAATTGAGCTATTCTATCACCAATTTCTACACTGAAATTATCGTTTGATAAATTGAACAGCACTATTCCTACGTTTCCTCTATAATCTGGATCAATAACTCCAGCACCTACATGTATACCGTTTTTTAAAGATAGACCTGATCTCGGCGCTATTCGACCATAACACTCGTCTGGTAATACTATCGCAATATTTGTTTTTACTAATTTACGATCCCATTTTTTTATAACTACATTTTCTCCACTTCTTAAATCAAAGCCCGCAGCTAATGGTGAACAACGTTCGGGTGGAAATCCATTTTCCGACAGTCGAATAAATTTTAGAGTGTTACTAGCTGAAAAAATAATAACTAATTAATTAATATAGAAAATTATTGTAAAATCAATAAGACATAGTAAGCCTAAAAATATTTAACAAACTCTACTTAACATTTAGTACGATTTGTCTTTTTTATCAAATGTAACTGTTTCTTGTTTTACACTGTCCATTTTTAACATGTTTTGACCAACAGACGTTAACACATTGTTAATTACTTCAAACTTTTTTTTGTCTTCTTCTGGATTTTTTTTAACGTCTAATAAAAAATAGCCTTTTTTTTCGATACTTTTTGCCAATATTGTTTTTCACTTTTACATTTTTTCAAATCTTTAACATCGGTGATTTCAATTTTAATTAAATGAGTACCAGTCTCGCCAGGTGTTGATATTTTTCTTTTTTGATCGCCAGACTGGTACTGTAAATGTTGTGATATGAAATAAGGATTTATTATTTTTATGGTTAAATAATTTAGCAAATTTGTCAACCTCATCATCGTCATCATCAAAGTTTAGTTGATCTGAATCAGACGAATAATCACTTTTTGGTCTTTTAACTCCTTTTCTCAATTTTTTACTCTCTTTTTGTTCAGTATTACCTTCTAATTCTATTAATCTACTTCTTCCGATATCCTGAATCTTTTGTACAATATTTAGTGGAAACGAAACATTAGTAACATTTTTTAATACATCATCAAAAATACTTAATAACATGTCATACGTGTGCTCTTCTAATAAATAATAAACCTGTTTATCTGCAGATAAGTCATTATTTTCTACTAGGTAATATTTAGTCAAAGAATCACATAAGTATTTGAAAATAAATAGCAGTTGTACTGCTATAGGGTTCATGCAAATGTCTTTTGATTTTTTCAGTTGACTAACCAATTGTTCCCAACTATCCAAACTTCGAAACCCAATCATCCATAAATTTTCTATAATCTGTGTCAATGTTAAGAAACTCATCATTGCTGACGTACCGAAAGATGAAGAAGTAGACGGTTGTTGTGTCAGCTGCTGTTGCTGTTGCTGTTGCTGTTTCTGTTGCTGTTTCTGTTGCTGTTGCTGTTTCTGTTTAAGTGGTGGAGGTGGAGGAGTACTTAGAAGCTTACGTAGTATTGAAGAATGCTCTTCGGATTGTGTCAAGTCAACGACTGTTTCAGAATCCATTTCTAAAACACAAAATTAAAATCGTTAATAATCAATACAAAAGAAATTTAATATTTTTTAAATTACAAAATTTAAAATGCACTGTTTTCATCTATTTAACACAATTTGTAAATAATTTACCAATAGTTAGTTTTGGAAAAACAACATATTTTTCAAAAAACGTAGAAAATAATGGAACGTAATTGTATGAAATACATACCTGTATATTAGAAGTGTCTTGGAAAGCATGAACAGAACACTGATGGGTAAAACTTCCTCCTCAGCTTATAAAGAAACCTCAAGGCTGTATCACACGTTGCATAACTACACTTGTTTACTTTACACGCACTTCGTTGAATCCATTACCATAGTGAATAAATACTTATTATTATACTGTTGCAACAAAAATTGCACTGCGCGTGGCTTAATCACTCTGGTCATCCGCTTTATTAATATTAATGAATCAAAAACTCCAGAAGGAAAACTACTTCCTGCGCATGTCTTGTGCCAACATACAATATCAGTAATACCACAAACTATTACAATGATCTCATATTTACGTCATAAATATTACATCATAAGTAAACTACGTATAGCCAGGTGTTGTCACAGTTGTATGACGACTCAAGTGTTATGACGAAACGTTCTTACAACTGAAGGTCAAGGCTATTAAGTGACCTTGAAGTCCAAGGTCAAGGTCATCGGGTGACCTTGAAGTCCAAGGTCAAGGTCATAGTGTGACCTTGAAATCCAAAGTCAAGGTCATCGAATGACCTTGAAGGTCATTGACCTCTGGAGGTGGAGGGGGGCGAGGAGTCATTGACCTCTGTGGGCGAGGGGGTGGAGGGGGGCGAGGGGTCATTGACCTCTGTGGGCGAGGGGGTGGAGGGGGGCGAGGGGTCATTGACCTCTGTGGGCGAGGGGGTGGAGGGGGGCGAGGGGTCATTGACCTCTGTGGGCGAGGGGGTGGAGGGGGGCGAGGGGTCATTGACCTCTGTGGGCGAGGGTGTGGAGGGGGGCGAGGGGTCATTGACCTCTGTGGGCGAGGGGGTGGAGGGGGGCGAGGGGTCATTGACCTCTGTGGGCGAGGGGGTGGAGGGGGGCGAGGGGTCATTGACCTTTGTGTTGATGTTGTGTGACCTTGGCCGTGTAACGGTTGTCCTAGAACATACAATTTCTCTCTACTAACGAGATATGTCCGATACAGCATAGCATAGCTATACTTTGTGTAAACACTTGGTGCTGCTAAAGAACACTTAATCGATACATGTTATACCTCTGCTCTGATACTGGCACGCAACGAGATATGTCCGATGCAGCATAGCTATAGTTTGTGTAAACACTTGGTGCTGCTAAAGAACACTTAATCGATACATGTTATACCTCTGCTCTGATACTGGCACGCAACGAGATATGTCCGATACAGCATAGCTATACTTTGTGTAAACACTTGGTGCTGCTAAAGAACACTTAATCGATACATGTTATACCTCTGCTCTGATACTGGCACGCAACGAGATATGTCCGATGCAGCATAGCTATACTTTGTGTAAAACACTTGGTGCTGCTAAAGAATACTTAATCGATACATGTTATACCTCTGCTCTGATACTGGCACGCAACGAGATATGTCCGATACAGCATAGCTATACTTTGTGTAAACACTTGGTGCTGCTAAAGAACACTTAATCGATACATGTTATACCTCTGCTCTGATACTGGCACGCAACGAGATATGTCCGATACAGCATAGCTATACTTTGTGTAAACACTTGGTGCTGCTAAAGAACACTTAATCGATACATGTTATACCTCTGCTCTGATACTGGCACGCAACGAGATATGTCCGATACAGCATAGCTATACTTTGTGTAAACACTTGGTGCTGCTAAAGAACACTTAATCGATACATGTTATACCTCTGCTCTGATACTGGCACGCAACGAGATATGTCCGATACAGCATAGCTATACTTTGTGTAAACACTTGGTGCTGCTAAAGAACACTTAATCGATACATGTTATACCTCTGCTCTGATACTGGCACGCAACGAGATATGTCCGATACAGCATAGCTATACTTTGTGTAAACACTTGGTGCTGCTAAAGAACACTTAATCGATACATGTTATACCTCTGCTCTGATACTGGCACGCAACGAGATATGTCCGATACAGCATAGCTATACTTTGTGTAAACACTTGGTGCTGCTAAAGAACACTTAATCGATACATGTTATACCTCTGCTCTGATACTGGCACGCAACGAGATATGTCCTATACAGCATAGCTATACTTTGTGTAAACACTTGGTGCTGCTAAAGAACACTTAATCGATACATGTTATACCTCTGCTCTGATACTGGCACGCAACGAGATATGTCCGATACAGCATAGCTATACTTTGCTGAATATTCCTTCTGGTGGCATGCTATTGGAATGTGGTTTACTGTATTTGATCATCATTTCACGTTAGAAATTTTTCTTTATTAATTTGCCTTGTAAACCACAGGGAGACACTTCTTAATATCAATTCACAAGTTTTCATTGCTATTTCAATATATTTTTGATTATTTAAATATTATTAACTTAGTAGAAACTTGTATCCCTTTAATTGCAGCACTATTTGTGTTTTTCCCAACGTGGAACCTGTTATAGACTATAGAGCAATTAAAATATATTTTAGCCATCTTTTATAACGTAGTGTACCTTTAGTGTATAACAAATTTGATCAAACGTAGTTATAATTTCGGATAATCGCTCTGGTTTGATTTTATCAATATTTTTCAGTTACTGTTAGGGAATTATTCGTTACTGTGAAAAAGGAGTACGATTGTATTGATTTTATACTATAGAGATCGGCGTCTATTATTATAGGGCAACCGCTATTAAAGAAACCTGCGCAGAAGCAAATTTCTGAACAGTACCGCGCAGGAGGGGCTCCCCTCCGGCGGGGAGTTGGGGTGAGGAGTGGGACAAGCACCTTCTTGTATCTGTTTATCAGCTGTGTGGATCGTGTCTCGCTCTCACAGTTTTGTTTACACTTCAGCTACTTTACCGCAGTCTAAGCGTAAAATATTAATTGAACAGATTAATGTAGCCATATATGTATCCAGGAAGCTTGTATTTTGTTTTGAGGTTAGCCGTGCATTGGCAGTGGCCATTAGAGATATTTTGTCATTCAATTCGAACGAGTCAGTCAGATGAACGAGTGATCCGGATCAGTGTGTTTCAAAAGACCCGTTCACTTTAAAAGTTTTGTTTAATTTTTGCCTGGCAACTGAATAAATTTGATACTTTTTTCCAAATCAGGTATATGAAATGAAATGAAAATGGTTTATTTTCCCAATAATAGCACAATAAAACTTACATATACACGTATTGCAACAAACGTATGCACATACATACAATGTCTGAAACCATGTATCAGGGTGAAACAATACGGTATTTATACGTAGTTAATTATTTCTTATATAAACCTTGTAGTAATCATATTTAACTCAATTGCGATTTTAAAAAAGGAAGAGTAGTATAACTGGGAAGAGCCTACATGGGCCTAGGGCCTGTGCGTAGGCTCTGGTCGTGAATATTGGATCTCAAAACTAATAATATAACAAATGATATTATAAGTAAAAAAAAAAATAGTAGTTTTCTAATTTTTGAGATTATTAAATGGTTATAGAATTTATTTTTTAATCCGGCTGGATAGCAATGACAACAGTGACCACGCAGGCAGTTGATGAGTCACATTGATAATGATACGTAATCGGGTATAAATCTAGTTTTGTTGCACTGTCGTATGAAGTATTAGTTATGGTAATTATAGTAAAGGACAGATCGCATAACAATAAATAGTGAAGAAGGGTTAGAAGTTCAGCGATAACAAGAGACAATAAGTCTATATGCTTCTTCACCATCTAACGATAGTAACCAATCCCTCACGCGTTTTTTAAACCAGTAAAGATTAGGTAATTGAAAACCATTAGCGAAGTTGTAACTTAAACACACATTACGGCACAAAATATGAGAAATATAGTACAAATTTGTTACGCTGAATGTTTTTTTTTTAATAAAGAAACTGTAATGCCGACTTGTTGCGAGTATCGTGTGTAAATTGTAATATTTGAGCCATTAGAGTTCGCCAAGTTCTGACCCACATTAGTAAAGAGTTCATTAAATTCGTTGCTACTTCAAGCTTAATTTTGTCACTGAATAATTTTGTATTTGGCAAATATTTATTTAGCTGGAAAAATCTTTGTTAACCTCTCTACCACTCAATTTGTTTACAACCCCCCCCCCCCCAAACATTTTTAAATCCCCATTAGCTCGGCCGAATTTAACACAAAAATAATATTTTTAGTTGCTTTAAATTTCTGCTTAACATGTTCCTGTAATTTACATATCGGGTTTTAAACTCCAAATTAAATGGTTGCTTTTTCATTAATTTATCTCTTTCTCTCATATAGCTTGGACTAAATCTGAAGTAATCCATGGTTTTAGCTTTTTTGGCCTAGTTTTAAAGTTATTCGACTGGCTATTGAAATTGTAATAATATTCTGAAGTTGTAGAGCAAACACATTTACATTAGTGCTATTAAAAATTGATTGTCAATTAGCATTTAAAAGGTTATCATGTGGTATCACGTGATCGATATAGGTGCGATGTGCAGGGTCGATCTGAGAGGAGGCGTTCTGTGTAGTATTGTGCGTAATATTATTTCAATGAATCCTTAAAACTTATAGTCAGCCTGTGTATTATGAAAAGTGGTGGGAACTTAATCGCTTAAATGTATAAAATGTGTTGTTATTTATAAAAATCAATTATTTTCAAACGAGTAATGTGTCTGTTTGATGTTTAGTAATTTATTGAAACATTTGTAGTGAAATAACCTTATGATAAATCAAAGGCATATTAATCAACCAAGTCAATTGTTTATAAGTATTAACATTTAAAATATTTAATAATGTATATAGTAACAAAAAATTAATTTTTTAAAATCATTTGTAAGAATAATTTAGTTATAATAACATTCGCTGTAAGATATGTTGTTTCTTCCTATATTCGAACACTCTTTTGCAAGCGGATCCTTACGTTCACTTGATCATTCCGTTCAGTCGTTCATTTTGTTTCGGTCAAGTAAAACACGCTCTAGCGGGAAGGCTTAGTAACTCAGTACTGACCGGTTCAACTGAACGGGTCGCAGCAGTGAACGATACCGACTGAGCCAGATTAGTCAGCTGATCAAATAGAGTGAGCGCCGAGCAGTGGTGGGGATACTTGGAGGGGCGGCAGAGGAGTATTTACTCCTCCCTGCGCGAACTCAAATCAAACAAGGGTTTTTTTGTAAGCGGTTTTACCTATAGTTTCTTGGGCAACAATCTTTCTTAAAAATCTATAAATTTATAATGTTTCATGGAAAACAAGAATTCGATAACAAATTTTGAAAATAATCTTGTTCAAATCTACCAGCAAGATTTTAAATTATGTATTTCTTATACTGTAAGTGAAATGAAATAATTATTCTAACAATTTACTAACTAGTGACAAACTAACATAAGAGAGTTGTTGTTACTAACAGAAGAAATAAATTAGTACAAACATTGACATATTATGCCATTAAAGGTTACAATGAATTATGTCCTGAACTTTATATGAATATATTCAAGTGTTCAAAAAATTAATAGCTCGTTACAAACTTGCATGAGGGGTTTTTTACTTACAATCGTGTTATAAATTCTACGTTATTTGACTATATTTGTAAGTATATTTAATTACAAACTGTATGAACTTTAGGAGGATCACATCTCTATCAATAAACGAAAGATTAGAGATTATCGTATTTAATTTGTGTAAAAGGTGATTTTCTCGATTGATTATCGCATTAGTACTCTAGAGTGTATACGACTATATACGTAAGATTTCTATTTATCAGATCCAACCTGGCTGACTAAATGTGAATTATGTTGAAACTAAGAAATACCAAACGACAATAATTCAGTTTTTTCCAGTTCTAAAGAAATGTTAAAACAATTATGGAACTTTTCAAATTATTTCGTTTAACTGATTTCAAACAGATTCAACTAAAAGCATTACATTTTAAGTTCCCATGATCGTGTTGGATTAAAAATATCACAACCTTTTCAATATCCATTTCAACTGATTGAGCGCTCAATCATGATTTAATTTCTCTCAGTATTCAGTCAACTTTGCTGTCCTGAAAGGGTTAAAGCAAAAATTGCATTTAATTTAATCCCTGTTTTAATATGTTTTATTAGAGTTGCGATATGGATGCAATTAGGATCCGTTGATTTAAATCAAGAAGTTTTATAGAAACCCAACTTATCTTTTTATACGTGTCCTGTTTGATTAAGTATTTTGAAATTACAACGTTTTTGTTTCGATAATATTTTTTGTAATATTGTATAGTTTTATTTCTCATAGTCCTAATTTCAACGTGCATGAAAAAGATTGTTTGAATAAATAAATCCATAAATGTTATTACTACCCTCACGCATGCCATTAAAGTTAGAGTTCAATCATTGTTATTCTAAAGAAATGCATGATAAAAATATGAAAAGCTCCAGATATACCACACTGGAAACAGTAGTTTTATATAATAAATTCAAACACTATATTAACATAAATTTACTGTAACAATTAGAACATTATTACTCTATAATTGTATTAATTATATTTATCATTACAGATTTATGGAACTTTTTTATGAAAAACTATAAAATCTGATAAACAAGAAAATTAGCATTATTAGCATTTAAACGTATTATTTGGTTTTGCGTTTATTAAGTAATTAAACACATTTAGGTTAAATTTAAAAAATGTTCATGTTTTAATGGTTAAATATATTAAAAACAGTTATTTTAAATTAACAGTTATTATGCAAATTAATCTATCTACAAAACCAGACTCCCAAATACACCTCATTAATTACTATCAATAGCCCCATCCAATAACACAACTAGTAATAATATACTTTTCTTTAAAGTAACATAAATTTACATTAAGACAAGTATTTACATTTACGTAAGAGTTATGAAAGATACTGATTAAGAAATATGTACCTTAAGTGTTGTTATATGTGTATAAGTGTTATATGTATGTTTTCATAGGCGAACTTAGTGAAACGCAGCAATCAGGAACTATTGACGTTGATCTTTGCTTGTCACAAGGTATGAGTATACTTGTATAATTGTTTCCGCAAACCGAGTGAACTTTGTGATACGCAGCAATCAGGAAGTATTGACGTTGATCTTTGCTTGTCACAAGGTATGATTGTACTTGTATAATTGTTTCCGCAAACCGTGGGAACTTTGTGATACGCAGCAATCAGGAACTATTGACGTTGATCTTTGCCTGTCACAAGGTATGATTATACTTGTATAAATGTTTCCGCAAACCGTGTGAACTTTGTGATACGCAGCAATCAGGAACTATTGACGTTGATCTTTGCCTGTCACAAGGTATGATTATACTTGTATAAATGTTTCCGCAAACCGTGTGAACTTTGTGATACGCAGCAATCAGGAACTATTGACGTTGATCTTTGCTTGTCACAAGGTATTATTATATTTGTATAAATGTTTCCGCAAACCGTGTGAACTTTGTGATACGCAGCAATCAGGAACTATTGACGTTGATCTTTGCTTGTCACAAGGTATGAGTATACTTGTATAAATGTTTCCGCAAACCGTGTGAACTTTGTGATACGCAGCAATCAGGAACTATTGACGTTGATCTTTGCTTGTCACAAGGTATGAGTATACTTGTATAAATGTTTCCGCAAACCGTGTGAACTTTGTGATACGCAGCAATCAGGAACTATTGACGTTGATCTTTGCTTGTCACAAGGTATGAGTATACTTGTATAAATGTTTCCGCAAACCGTGTGAACTTTGTGATACGCAGCAATCAGGAACTATTGACGTTGATCTTTGCTTGTCACAAGGTATGAGTATACTTGTATAATTGTTTCCGCAAACCGTGTGAACTTTGTGATACGCAGCAATCAGGAACTATTGACGTTGATCTTTGCTTGTCACAAGGTATGAGTATACTTGTATAATTGTTTCCGCAAACCGAGTGAACTTTGTGATACGCAGCAATCAGGAAGTATTGACGTTGATCTTTGCTTGTCACAAGGTATGATTGTACTTGTATAATTGTTTCCGCAAACCGTGGGAACTTTGTGATACGCAGCAATCAGGAACTATTGACGTTGATCTTTGCCTGTCACAAGGTATGATTATACTTGTATAAATGTTTCCGCAAACCGTGTGAACTTTGTGATACGCAGCAATCAGGAACTATTGACGTTGATCTTTGCTTGTCACAAGGTATTATTATATTTGTATAAATGTTTCCGCAAACCGTGTGAACTTTGTGATACGCAGCAATCAGGAACTATTGACGTTGATCTTTGCTTGTCACAAGGTATGAGTATACTTGTATAAATGTTTCCGCAAACCGTGTGAACTTTGTGATACGCAGCAATCAGGAACTATTGACGTTGATCTTTGCTTGTCACAAGGTACGAGTATACTTGTATAAATATTTTCCGCAAACCGTGTGAACTTTGTGATACGCAGCAATCAGGAACTATTGACGTTGATCTTTGCTTGTCACAAGGTATGAGTATACTTGTATAATTGTTTTCCGCAAACCGTGTGAACTTTGTGATACGCAGCAATCAGGAACTATTGACGTTGATCTTTGCTTGTCACAAGGTATGAGTATACTTGTATAAATGTTTCCGCAAACCGTGTGAACTTTGTGATACGCAGCAATCAGCAAGTATTGACGTTGATCTTTGCTTGTCACAAGGTATGATTATACTTGTATAAATGTTTTCCGCAAACCGTGTGAACTTTGTGATACGCAGCAATCAGCAAGTATTGACGTTGATCTTTGCTTGTCACAAGGTATGATTATACTTGTATAAATGTTTTCCGCAAACCGTGTGAACTTTGTGATACGCAGCAATCAGGAACTATTGAAGGTGATGCAACATAATACGTCCAAACTGCTTCGAATAGATTGCTAACATGTGAAGGCGTATTAATACACAAATCTACGGTAACGCGATGACGGAAGGTCACATAGCACAACGGAATGATGTTTACACACTGAAGTAGAATCCACAGCGAAACAAAGTGATGGCTAGCCACTCGGACTTTGAAACTGTTTTGTACACGTTTATACTAGTTATAATTTTATAGAATTTAAGAATAAAAATCTAATAGAGGATTTAATACTGTGTGGGCTCAGTTTTAAATAAATATACTTGTATAACAAACTCAATAGTCATTTAATAGGTACTAGTCCTAAAAATTAGGTTATTCAGTAATTACTTTATAATATTTATGTATTATACCCTGCAAAGTAATTTTGAAAGTGCTAATTAAGAAAATGTATTTTTACATGCAATTCCTTCACAAACTTTTAAGAAAAGACAATTTTATTACATGAAAGCTGCATGTAAATTTCATGAACCCTATCCCAGTTTCATGTTTGTAGTTATAAGCCTGAACAATCTAGGTGGTTATAGTGTTATTTCATAATAAAGAGACAGTTATATAATAACATTTTGGGTACCAAAAATAATTAATATACGAA
This sequence comes from Homalodisca vitripennis, assembly GCF_021130785.1. Classification (NCBI taxonomy): domain Eukaryota; kingdom Metazoa; phylum Arthropoda; class Insecta; order Hemiptera; family Cicadellidae; genus Homalodisca; species Homalodisca vitripennis. The sequence continues at coordinate 31,234 of NW_025778838.1, read as the reverse complement.
CATTTTGAAATCTAGAAACAGTGTTAAACGTAAATCAGCAAACTACAAATTTTTACTGTTTACTATAAGCATGAAAACTATAACTTATTAATATTTACTATAAGACTCATTATAAATCAAACCCACTGGGTAATACATACATCTTAAACTAAGATCATTTTCTGTTCATTAAGGAAAAACGTTGATTTAAAAGATTTTTCAATGAACTGTGTTTGAACTGTAGTCAGTTTAAAAATACAATCCTTTCTAGAAAAATAGTTATGTCAATAAAGTTCTTTTTGTTTTATAGAACTACTGCGTAATATATTCATAAATAATGACAAGATATTTTACTAATTTTTAATGCAAAAAGTCTCACATATCTATTATAAGAATCTTGTTTTATTACTTTGACTAGTGATTAGGTATAAAAAGAGTGTACAACTTGTAACTTAAGAAATAAAATGTATTTTAGAGATTTATATACAAATTAATATCAGCCTCCAGTATGAACGAATATGCCTCTTAAAGCTTATAAACTGTTAAAATAAACGTCCGCTACTCAACAAGTAACGAAACAGACTCCCAAGGGTCTTTATAAACTGCTCTGAAAGAAAGTTATGTGACAAGTAATTTACTCCTAAACCGATTTCACAGATACAACATTAATTTTAGAACCCTACTGGGAGTCTGCTACTTCTTCAGTGAGGTTCTGAAATTGTATTTCTCCTTTGCCTTAAGTTCCATAAAGTAAATTTTTATTTAAAAATCATTTGAATCGGTAAATGTTAAAAGGGCGGAAGTCAGTTTGAGTAAACTTTCGGGAAATCAAAAAAAAACTGTGTAGGTTCTAAAATATTCATATTTAATAATACATGTGGTATTTTTTTGGTCATACATGTATGTAGAAACACAAAATTAATGTATAAAAAGAATTATAAAATTTTATGTGATGGATAAAAGCACTTAAAACTGGTAGACTTCCGCCCTTTTAACATTTATCTCAAAACCAACCTCAGTTTTATTGCTCCTTGCATTGATTAGACGGGGAAATAAAGAAAAATTATTAAAATAACAAGTTTATTAATATATTATACATATTTACCTCCAAGAGATACTTAGTCTGTCTTTTAAAAGAATAAATAAATTTTATTTATTCTTTTAAAAGTTACAGAAACATGTTCATAGATTTTATCTTAAAATTCATTGTTTTAACGTTTCTTGCCTTTGGGATATATATTGTCGTCTAGAAAGTTGTTTTTGTAATCTTTTTACAAATAAAATAATTACATTTGTGTCTTAATACTAAATTGTATGTTGTAATTTATAAGTAACTGTCCATTTAAACTTTAAATTGGGTAGATTTTAACACTCCAATATTACACAAAACTTCAACATAAAATTACAGGAAGCATTTTTAGTCTGAAAAATGAGTAAAAAGAAGAATTTGCGTACATGTAGATTCCTTGCCGGAATTATTGCATGATACTAGAAAATTAGGTAGGATATACATTAGTGCCGAGTTTAGAATCTATGCTATTAGGCAAAGTCCCTTAAAACCATTTAAAAAATGGCACGCTCTGTATTCACAGTATTAAATGATCTTATGGTAGATAATGAGATATAGTGAGACGCAGTAGTGAGACAGTAATACCACTTAATCTGAGAGTTTAAACATATAAGGACAAGACACAAAAGGAGGCTTCTTATCAAATAGAAAAGTATGACAACTTTCAAGACAATTAATTAAACATCAGTTTAAAAAAATAGAATACACAATATGGACTTAATATCGAATATAAAATAGTAGGAGGAAATCGTCTGCCCTCCCCCCTCCCAATAATCGCACTCCGTTTTTTAGTTTCAGATTATGCAGCTCATGTCCCTGTGGATTGCGCAAATGCTAATTTTATTTTCAATCCATACCTTTATGGACACACACACTCACACACACACACACACACACACACACACACACACACACACACACACACACACACACACACACACATATATATATATATATATATATAAAATATTGAAAAGTCATTACATTTATATACTACCATTAAGGTATCATGAGTTAAATATCATGAATAAATTTTTCAGTAGAACTCGTATATACAACCCATATCATGAAGTATATTGCTCTTCTGCCTGGAGTAAACAATAAAACAATGAATTCCGTCAGACAATAGAGAGTACCTTTATTGCAGTCACCTATCCAGCGAATCGCTGCACTTTTATTTCATAAGTATTGTCTGCACTTCTAATTTGAAATAAAGGTATTTAAGATTGTGCATACTCAAGTTGTGTTGTAAAGAGTACTCGATATTTTTTATTATTGTTATATAGTTCCTGTCATGTTCTCTTTTATAAAGAGTGAAATGAATAATTTGTACCATGCAAATCCTTAGGAGCCATTCACTGTAATATATTTTTTCAACTGTGTGAATCAATTTTATTATTAACAATACAATGTTAACCTAAAAATCATTTTGTAATCGAAAACTAGATTTTGCTCTGTTTTGACATTGATTGTCTAGACGTTACCTAAAGAAATTTTAAACAGAATCAATCAACAGTGAAAGAAAGCTTATAAAATTTAAGGATTATTCACAATAAAAAAGTATTAAAAGCCATTCATGCCCAGTTCTCTGTCACAAGGACATTCTACTATCACTGACTAAGTAAACATTGTTATGTTCACTTACTATGCATTTAAATATATACAGGGTGATTCATGAAGTTCTCCCCCCACTTCTACAGCACATTGTACTAGTAAAAATAATGAAAAAATGTTATATAAACATAGGTCCGAAAACGCTTCGTTAGCGAGTTACAGCTAGCGAAAGATTTCGCCTGAATTCCTGGGTAAAGAGTAAAATAAAGCCATACTGAACTTTTGGAAAGGTTAATTAAGTAAGAAATATCGTGGATTCTTATGTATTTTTACCTGATAAAGCTAATAAAATAGGTTTCAGAACTGTACCTGTAGTAGTTTTTGAGGGATTCAGGGTTAAATGCAAAAAATTGGGGCACGAAACAATGTTTTTTTTAAGTTTGATGTACAATAACTTTGTTAAATTGGTAATAAATACATAAAATCAACAACCATTAATTGTAGAGAATTTAATTTTGAGAAAATTGATATAATCAAAGTCTAAAATAAAACAGAAATAAGTACCAAAACATCGATTTTATTCAGTATAATACATTACTAGCTGTAAAGAAATACCGTACGGTATTTAGTTAAAATAAAAACAAAAACAAAATGTTTGTTCCTTAATGATGAGATAAATTGAAAAAACAAGATTAACTGTTAAATAAATTTGTTTGCAAATAAAAAATATCATGTTTTATTACGTTGTATTTTTTTTTAATAAAACTTTACATCAAATGTTTGAAAATAAATGAAGCAAACATTTTCCCATTATTGTTTACTAATCATCGAAATGCAGTTTTTTGTTTTATTAATTTCTAAGTTGGTAACGCACGAATAACAGTTGATCAACAATGGTATTCTGTACTGTTACGTTAGAACTGTGTATTAGTGGTGTTTTGCGCAAGCTACAGCAGGAGATCGGGTTCTGTGAATCGAGTTATTAAATGCAATTTTTCTGTGAGTTATAATTCGATTGTTTATTCAGCGAAAAAAATTCCTTACTTATTTACATCAGAGGAATACGCTGATATGGTTTTTATTTTGGGTTACTGTAATGGTAATGCTAGAGCTGTTGTAGAAGAATATGAACTATGTTACCCTAATAGGAGGATTCCAGATACCAAAACAATTTCAGGAACTTTTCGTACTCTTCGGGAAACAGGATCACTACCAAGTACTAGAACCAATTATGAACGAGCTGTCCAACTTGATGATGATATTGTTATTAATGCTGTTCATCGCAGTCCAGGTGTAAGTACACGACATATTTCTAGGCGGATAGGAGTTTCGCAGTCAACGATGTGGAGGTCACTTAATCGAAACAAAATTTTATATCCGTTTCATAAACAAAAGGTTCAACATCTACAGCTAGGGGATGATCCGCTTCGCTTGGAGTTTTGCAACTTTTTGAATATTAATAATCAACTCTACAAGCGTATTTTGTTTACGGATGAGGCACAATTCACTCGGGATGGTGTCAATAACTTGCACAATGAACACTCATGGGCAGAAGAAAATCCACATGAGGTAGTGGAACAGAACTTTCAACACCGATTTAGCGTCAATGTCTGGTGTGGCCTTTTGCACAATCTGCTGATTGGACCTTTCATATTACCTGGACGCCTAAATGCTGAGTTCTATTTGCATTTCCTTCAAGAAGAGTTTGCCGCAGCTGTTAGAGAATGTTCCTTTACATCTCAGACAAAATTTGTACTTCCAGCATGACGGAGCACCTCCCCACTTTTCACGTGCCGTTTCTGCTTACTTAAATCATCAATTTCCTGGACACTGGATTGGTCGTGGAGGGCCTCACCCTTGGCCACCAAGATCACCAGATCTATCTCCATTGGATTCATGCATCTGGGGATGGATGAAAGACATTGTATACAAGACAAAAGTGAATTCTCGTGATGAATTAATTGCCCGTATTATGGATTCGGCTGTGCAGATACAGGGAAGTCCTGAAAAATTAAGAAACGCAACAAAAGCAATACACAAACGTGCTGCAAAATGTATTGATAATTATGGCCTCATTTTCGAACATCTATTATAAAAAGGTGCGTACGGTTGGCCCAACCTGATTAATTTTGCTTAAAACTAGTAATGTATTATACTGAATAAAATCTATTTTTTGGTACTTATTTTTTTTTTTATTTTAGACTTTGATTATATCAATTTTTCTCAGAATTAAATTCTATACAATTAATGTTCGTTGATTTTATGTATTTATTACCAATTTAACAAAGTTATTGTACATCAAACTTAAAAAAAACATTGTTTCGTGCCCCAATTTTTTGCATTTAACCCTGAATCCCTCAAAAACTACTACAGGTACAGTTCTGAAACCTATTTTATTAGCTTTATCAGGTAAAAATACATAAGAATCCACGATATTTCTTACTTAATTAACCTTTCCAAAAGTTCAGTATGGCTTTATTTTACTCTTTACCCAGGAATTCAGGCGAAATCTTTCGCTAGCTGTAACTCGCTAACGAAGCGTTTCCGGACCTATGTTTATATAACATTTTTTTCATTATTTTTACTAGTACAATGTGCTGTAGAATTGGGGGGAGAACTTCATGAATCACCCTGTATATCATATCAGAAATATATATATATATATATATATATATATATATATATATATATATATATATATAAGTAGATATGAATATGGGGTTCCTAGCTCACTTTTGGGACAGACAGTAAATCAAGGGAAAATACTGTTTAAAGGACAATAAACGAATCTGTAAAATCAAACAGTAACTCACTTTTGGGACAGACAGTAAATCAAGGGAAAATACTGTTTAAAGGACAATAAACGAATCTGTAAAATCAAACAGCAACTCACTTTTGGGACAGACAGTAAATCAAGGGAAAATACTGTTTAAAGGACAATAAACGAATCTGTAACTCACGAATGAAAAATTACCGAATCTATAGCTGTTTGCTTCTACTTTCTTGAGCTGAAACTTAGTAAAATCTGCTTCGAATCAATCTATTGGCTTAAAATCAACGAATATTCTGTTGTAAATATATTAAAATCTTAATGAAAAATATTGAAAAAATAGTATAAAGAATTTAAATTGCCCCCTACAAACCAATATAGTAATAAAAAGTACTATTTTGTCCTATAACTATACTATTTTTTCAATAAATTTAAGTCTTAGTTTACAGATTTTTCTATAATAAATAGAAGAATCTATCACTGTTTCACCAGAAATTGTGCTGATTTCTGTCAAATTCTAGTAAAAATCAATACTTTTTCAAATTATTAGTTAAGAAATTTTCCCTATTTAAATGGAGAGGAAAAAGGTATCATGTCCATACTGCAAAAAAGACATTTTTGAACACCATTATACCCGACATTATAATTCGAAAAATCATCTAAAAAACAAACAACTTTACGAAAGTGAACTGAATTATTTGAGGAATTGGGATAAAGAAAATCAAATTGTCGATCATGAAAAGATGTACAATATAGAAAAATTGCGTGAATTAAAGAAAAACTTTAAGGAAGATAAAAAAGATCTCAATCTATTTAATGATGAAAAAATTCAATCAATCGCTGAAAAATTGTCCATTGAAACAAACGATAAAACTAAGTCTAAAATGATCGAAGAAATTAACAAAACTCTTAACGAAAAACCTGAAAATATCATAGATGTAGAAGTTTTATCCTCAATACACGGTCTTTTCAAGCAATACATTTTAAACAAATTTAAACGATAATTCCATGTCAATTTACAAATATCTATCAATTATGAGGCCAGAAATTAAAAGTTTAATAGAAAAATTTCAAGAGAATGTTAAAAATATGAAAGGATATCTCTCTTTGGAATGTGAATATGAACGAACTTTAGTAAACGGTGAACCACAAACTTGCCCAATGTATTTTACTATAAAAGCAGACGAAATATTTTATGTAAACGACTTTATTTCTAAACAATTTAATAAATTATCACATCGAGAACAGACAAATCATCCAAATAGGGGTTCAGGATGGACATTTAAAAGATGCAAACAACTAGTTTTGAGCCTTAATAAACACGAATTTATGAACGCAGGATCATATATCGATTTACCACAAGAGATCAAGGTAAAGAAAGCTTGTGTAAATATCAAAAATAAAGATGATTTCTGTTTTGTTTATTCTATCCGATGTGCTATTGGAAAACGCGAAAAGAATGCTGACAGAGCAAAGCAATACGAGAAATTTGTAAATGACGAGATATTTTCGGGCTTTGAGTATCCAATGTCTTTAAAAGATATACAATTATTTGAGAAACGCAGCTCCAATTCCAAGTACAAATATCCAAAAATGTCTATCAATGTCTATACTTATGACGAAAAACTCAACATTGTTCCGTTACAAATTTCTGAAAAATATGATGCCGAGTTAGAAATCGATTTATTGTATGTTAAACAAGAAGACAAATCTCATTATGTTTTGATAACCGATTTAAATAAACTCGTGAGTTCTCAGTTATCCAAGCATAAGGAAAGAAAATTTCTTTGTAGAAGATGTTTAAGCCATTTCTACAAATCTGGAGATTTAACAGATCATTTAGAAATTTGCAAGCAACATGAAGTTTGTAAGCCAATTATGCCGTTTCCAGGTCAAACAACAACATTTACTAATTATCAAAAGAAGTTTAGCCATCCGTACGTTATTTATATGGATTTTGAGAGCATATTAGAAAAAATTCCGACATGCAAGAACAATCCGCAAAGATCGACTACAACCAAGATTCAGAAGCATATTCCTTACGGTTTTACTCTATATTTAGTATCGAATGTAACCAATCGCATGTATAAACCTATATGTTATTGAGCCAAAAATGAAGAAGATTTGCCAAATGTTCCTGCAAAATTGTTTGAAGAACTCAATAAAATATCAAAATACATAGCTACAAAATATAATTCTAAGAACAAAAAACCTATGAAATTGACTGAAGAAGAAGAAATTTCATACCAAAATGCAAACGTTTGTCATATTTGCGAATGGTCTGCTTATGATGTTGGGTCAGTTCAGTATGGTTTTACTCCTGATAGTTGGAAAGATAAGAGTTATAATAAAGTGAGAGATCATTGTCATTTAACCGGCAAGTTTCGAGGCGCAGCTCATGCATGTTGCAATCTGAATTTGAAATTTCCACAAAACATTCCAGTTTTCTGTCACAATATGAGTAACTATGACACACATTTGTACATAAAAGAATTAGCTAAGAAATATGGAAACGTTGATTTGATCGCAAACTCAGAAGAAAAATATATAAATTACTCTGTAAATTCTGGATACGGGTATGAGTTTGATGGTGACAAACCTAGAAAGTTCATAAAATTCTCTTTCGTAGACACATTTAGATTCATGGCCTCGTCTATTGAAAAATTAGCGAAAAATTTAAAGAAATAAGACTTCAAACATACAAATCATTTTATACAGGATGGAAGAATATTGAATGAAATTCTAAAAAGACAGCCAAATGACGACAACGAGATTTTTAAAATTCTATCTGGAAAAGGAATATTTCCCTATGAATTTATCGATAGTATTGAAAAACTTGATTACACAGAAGAGCTAAAAATTCAAGATTTCTATTCACTTTTAACAGATGAGAGCATATCCGAGAAAGATTTTCAACACTACTTAAATGTATGGAACAAATTAAAAGAGAAAAATCTAGGAAATTACTCTGATCTCTATAACATCCAAGATGTTTTATTGCTTGCCGATATATTCGAAAATTTCAGAAACATTTGCCTAAATTGCTATAAACTCGATCCGGCACACTATCTAACAGCTCCCAGTCTCGCATGGGACGCAATGTTAAAATTAACGAAAATTGAGCTTCAGCTAATTAACGATTATAATATGTATTTGATGATTGAAAAAGGTATTCGCGGAGGTATTTCTCAATGTATTAAACGATATGTGAAAGCAAATAACAAATATTTGAAAGATTTTGATAAGACAAAGCCCGAAAACTATTTGTTATACGTCGATGCTAATAACCTTTATTGGTATGGCCTAATGCAAAAACTGCCGTTTAGTGATATCAAGTGGATGGATCCAAAAACTTACACAACTGCAGAATGGAAAGAAACAATTTTGGAACTCACCGGCGACGAAGATTATGGCTATATTCTTGAAGTCGATCTTGGATATCCAACAAATTTACACGAACATCACAAGGATTTGCCTCTTGCTCCTGAACATTATAAAAATAAGTTGTGCACCACTCTATTAGATAAAACTGAATACGTTGTTTCATTCGAGAAATTTGAAATTCTATCTGGAACAAGGAATGGTGTTAAAACATGTGAATAGAGTTATCGCATTCGATCAGAAGCCTTTTATGAAAGATTACATTGATATTTACACAAACATGAGAACCAAAGCTACAAGCGACTTCGAAAAGGACTTTTATAAGCTGATGAACAACTCAGTTTTTGGAAAATCTATGGAAAATGTGAGAAACAGATGTGATATTAGACTAGGAAATGAAGAATTTTCAATGAAACAAGCTAAGAAAACAAATTTCAAATGCTTTAGTATCTTTGACGACAACTGTATAGCGAGTCACATGTACAAACAGAAAGTAAAATTTAACAAGCCAATCTACATAGGATTTTTCAGTTCTCGACCTCTCAAAATTGCTAATGTACGAGTTTTATTACAACAAATTAAAGAACTATGATCCAGATTTGAATCTGTGTTACATGGATACAGACAGTTATTTTCTAGAATTAAAACGTGATCCTTACAAAATTATTAAAGAAAATTTGAATGACTTTGATACGAGCGATTATCCAAAAGATCATGAATGTTTCGGTACTAAAAATAAGAAAGTCATAGGAAAAATTCAAAGACGAACTAAATAGCGAAGTTTTAGAAGAATTTTGTGGTTTGAGGTCGAAAATGTACTCGTACAAATATCTAGACAAAAATCCAGTGAGGTGTAAAGGAATTAAGAGAAGCGTTGTAAATAAAACAATAAATATCGAAAACTTGAAGAGATGTTTGTTCGAAGATAAAGAAGAATTTAGGGAGATGACTGTAATAAAAAGCTATAAACATGAATTGTATACCATCACCATAAACAAACTGGCACTGAACGCTAAAGATGATAAGAGAATTGTCCTAGAAAATAAGATTGATACAGTACCGTATGGCTATAAAGCGAAAGATGATAAGAGAATTGTCCTAGAAAATAAGATTGATACAGTACCGAATGACTATGAAGCAAAATCTAATATATTAGATGAGTTAAATAAACTTGGAAACTTTGACATGTAAATGGAATATGATTTAATTCACTGTCACAAGTGTAAAAAGAAAACGAAAAATATAGATTCTACGATTGTTCAAACTCAAAACGGATTGTATAGAATTGCAGCAAAATGTTCAAAATGTAAGACAAATAAGAGTAAATTTATAAAGAATCCTTATGAAAAACAAGTAAAGAAAGAATCTAAGAATAAGGAAGAAATCGAGATTGAAGCTAGAGAAATTCATGCACCAGTACGAAAAAAGTTTAAAAAGAGAAAAATTATAACTTTAGGAATTGACGATTTATGGGCAGCAGATTTAGTTATAATGTCTAAACTATTCAGATCAAAATGATGGATTTAAGTATATGTTAAATGTTATTGATACTTTCTCAAAATATGCTTGGTCAAGAGCTATCAAAAGAAAAAACGGCAAGGATGTTTCAAAAGCTTTCGAAGATATAGTAAAAGACGCGATAAAAAATCAGGCATAAACCTCCTAACCTACTTCATACAGATAAGGGTTTAGAGTTTAAAAATAAAGAATTTAACGATGTTTTGAGAAAATACAACATTAAGATTTATCATACTGAAAATGAAGAGAAATCAAGTATTGTAGAGAGATATAACAGAACTCAAAATGAGAGAATGAAAGTAATTTTTGAGATTAATAAAAACTTTAAATGGATCGATATTCTTCAAAAAATAGTCACAAATTACAATGATACGGTTCACAGCACAATCAAAATGAAGCCCAAAGATGTAGATAAGGATGCAGAAAAGGAGTTTTTAGAGACCGTTTTCAAGTATGTTCCACCTGAAATTCACACGAAAACTAAATTTAAAGTCGATGATCATGTAAGAATTGTTAGTAAAAAACAAACATTTTCGAACAAATATAAGAACAATTGGTCAAGAGAAATCTTTGTGATTTATCAAGTTAATAACACAGATCCTGTAACTTATAGTATAAAAGATTTAAATAATGAAGAAATAACCGGAAAGTTTTATGAATATGAATTGAGAAAGTCAAAGCTTTAATTTTTTCCTATATAAATGGAGTCTCAAAAGAAATGTCCCATGTGTCAAGAAATAAAAAATATAGAGGATTTTCTTCAAGATAAGAATAGAAAAGACAGATTATACTGTTATTGTAAGGCTTGTGAAAAAATATATAAAAAAGAATTGTACGATAAAATGGAAAAATTAACTTTAGAAGAGAAAAAATGTTACATTTGTAAAGAAAATAAGAATATTTCAGAATTTCACAACTGGCATTATAGTAAAGATAAAAAACAGGCTTTTTGTAAGGATTGTGCTAGAAGAATTCACCGTGAAAGTCAGAAGAAAGAGACTCATTGTGAATGTGGAAGAATTCTTCAATGGCTGCCTAGTTACGCTAAACATTTACAAACAAAATATCATAATTCGAGAGTTTAATAAAATTTAGTAACATTTTCATCGTGTAATTTAGATATTTTATAAATCAGTCGAGATTCTGTCATATTTGTAGTAAAATGATTTCCGTTGTATAAAATATTCAAAGATTCTTTCATTTGATTATAAAGATTTATACTATTTGGATCACTTTGTCGTAATAAAATTTCCATTTCTGGGTAATCAATTTCAAGTTCTTTCAATCTTTTCGGTATTTCTCTCTTTTGAGCTCTGATAACGTAATAAGGATATTCCCACATGTGATTCTTCTTAATTAATACAAAAACATGGTGTTTTTTCTTATCAAAATCTTTACAAACAAGGTCTGGTTTCATTAAGTCAATTTTTACACTTTGTTTTGCGATTATTTCCGTTTTGATTTCATCTTTAATTTGCAAGTGTTTAACTTTGTCCTCTAAATATTTAATCTTGTTTTCAAGTTTGTACTCGCCATATTTTCTAATACTCGGTAAAACTTCTTCTAAAACCCAGTCTTGAAATAATTCTGCTATCTTCGTTTTTGATTTCAGTATTAAAGAATATATGCCTGGTTCATTGATGAAAATAGTGTCTGGATGTAATTTTTGTAAGAGTCGCGATTCGATACCCTTGTCAGAATCTATGTTTTCAAAGCTTTTTTTGTATTTTTCTTTAACATGATCTATGATAGCTTGTCTCGTATTTTTAAATTCCAATATTTCTGCAACATCTTTCGCTTTAAACCAAATTTCATTATTTTCGTCAACAATCGTAAAAATATGTTTGTTATCGAATGTAAGTTGGTTATTGAGCAGATCCACAACTGACTCCATTTAGATAGAAACATTTTTATTTCGAGAATAAAGGCCAGATTCATTGATAAAAACGGTGTTTTTTTTTGAAAGTTTGAAGGTAAGCTATTGAATAGCTCCCCTTGATTCATCATTCTTTCGACAATCTTAAATATATTGTTGTTTTACTCTCATTATTTAATAAATTTCCCTCAGAGTCTTGTATAGTTAGAACGATTTTTTTAATTCTTTTAATATTTTTTCTAATTGGAATATAATCGATTTCATTCGGTTTTTCACTGATTTTTGATCCATAAGCAACATTTGGGAAAAAAGTGTACAACATTTCAGATTCTTTGTGTAAATGTTCGGTATGAGTTTCAAAACTAGGTTCAACGAGATTACAATGTACTTCAATTACATCAAACGGTCTAAATTTTGGCGTTTTATTTCCTAAATATACCTGATTTGGCTCAATAGTTTTCTTGAACAAACCCTAATAAATCTACTATAATTGCTGAAAACATTATTCTTACTGGTGATTTTATTTGAATTTTATTAGAGAGATAAATTTTTTTTTTTTTGTGCATTTCAAACTTGTTTTCGTCAAAGTTTAAAGATTTATCTGATTGTTTGAATGTTTTCAGATAATTTTTAAGGGAATTTTTTATTTGATCGAAGGTATAATATCCTTTGTTTAAACCATAATATTTTGTTATGTTCTTCTCACTAAATCCTATACAATAAGGAGAACTTTCACTAATATTTATTACAAAATTGTCAGAATAAAAACCGCTTAAAACCGATAAAATAATTTGATTCTTCCCCTAAGTGTATAGGATGTTCCAATTTTAAAAATAATTGAGAGCTTTCTGAAGTCAACTTGAACAGCTTCATTTTCGCTATTTAAATGGAGAAATTTTTAAAGCAAAAAGATCAGATAAAACTTCAAACGTTTGAAGAAAGTAATAAAGATCAACCAATCAGATTGTTAATTGTTGGTTCAAGTGGATGTGGAAAAAACAACTTTATTATTGAATTTTATCTACAATAGGTTGATTCCTTATTCCAATTTGTATGTTTTTAGTAAATCTTTAGAACAAGACGCCTATAAAAAATTACAAGAAAGATTTGAAAATATTGAGAAAAACTTAAACAAAAAAATATCACATTTTTATAATGCTTCCGAGGACATAGTTCACTTAAGCGAATGTAAACCAAATTCTTTAATCGTTTTCGATGATTGTATTTTAGAAAATCAAGACGTTATTAAAGAATATTTCGTAATGTCTCGTCACAAAAAACATATCTTGTATCTATCTTTCTCAATGCTTTTCAAAGGTTGATAAACAAGTTATAAGAAATAATTTGAATATTTTGTGTGTTTTTTAAACAAGATGATCATTATTCCAGAAAGATTTATAACAATTATGTGGGATCTGATATGAGTTTTAACCACTTTATTGAGTTGTGTGATAAAATTTGGAAAGAAGACTACGGTTTTTTAACTATTAATCTAACTTTGAAGCCTAAAAATGGAAAATATTTGAATAAATTTTCTAACATAAATGCTGCTCAGTGGTCTGACAAATCTACTTGATAAAATATTTGTTACAACTATTTTTATATTATCTTTAATTTTTATTTACATTATGAAAATAACAGAAAAACGGTAAATCTGTTCACGTTCCACGTTCACGTTCATGTTTCACGTTCATGTTTCACGTTCGTGTTTACGTTTCACGTTCGTGTTTCACGTTCGTGTTTCACGTTCGTGTTTCACGTTCATGTTTTACGTTTCGTGTTCACGTTTTTTACGTTCCACGTTCACGTTATACGTTCCACGTTCACGTTTCAAAATTTTTCTAATTAAATGGTGAACGTAACTTCTGAAGAAGCGAAAAAAACTTGATCAAATCGAAAAGAAATTAATCAAAGAATTTAAAGAACAGATTCGAATTGATGAAAAAGAACAAGAATTTATTCAAAAAATCAATCAACCTGTAACTTCTGCAATAAAAAACGTTGAGGGCAAAATTGAAAATGTTTTAAGTGATAATCAAAATTTGATGAATTTGGTTCCAGTTGTACGACAATTTGCCGATATTTCAATTCCAGAATCTGAAGAGTTTGAATTGCCAAAATTACCATCTTCAACACCATTTAGACCTCGAATCATTGAAGACTCTACCATAGTTGAACCAATAAGTCCTGGAACAACGGATATAATAATTGGTGAAATTGGTAAAAAATTTTCTTCCTAGAGCAAAGGATGATAAATTTGGTTTGTATTGGGACAGAAAAAAGAGAAGTTTTATGATTGGAAATTTACCCGTTAATTTTGAACATAATGATATCATTATTAATGAAAAAACATATGAAGGAACTCAAGGTTTATGGAGATTATTAACAGACTATGACGCTCCAAAAGATAATTTATATTCTGAAGAAGATTTGAAAAAGTATACAGAAATTTTATGGGAATCTGACTCAATTTACAAAAATAATGATCCATCTACTAAGAAGCCTAAGTCAAGTAGAGGTAAAAAATATATTAAATTAATTAAACCAATTTGGGAAAAACGAATCGAAGGATCAGGTGTAAGAAAATACAATGATAATAAGATTGAGTACAGATATATCGACGATTTGACAAAACTCGATGGAATTATAAATTATATTTATGCTCAAGAAAAGGCTGGAAACAACAATTTTTTGAACGAAAAGAAAGCGATTAAGGATTTTATTTCGAACAAACTTGATTAAATGATTGAAAAACCTGATGGAATTAAATATTTAAAACGAATTTTGCCGACAATAAGTTCATCTATGATTGAGGGTAGTGGACTTTTGAATGATTTTATCAACAATTTACCTTTTGAATTACACGTACCAACTTATCAGTATCTGGGGCCTGGCACAAAACTCGAAAAAAGACTAAAAAGAGGAGATCCTGGTGTGAATAAATTAGATCAAGCTGCAATGGAACACGATATTTTTTATGCAAAACATAGAGACACAAATTCCAGACATATAGCAGATAAATTTTTGCAAGATAAGTCAATGGATAGATTTTTATCAAAAGATGCTAGTTTAGGTGAAAGATTTTTTGCGCTTCCAACAGCTGGAGCAATGTTTTTGAAGAGAAAACTAGGAATGGGAATCGAAGAGAACTTGAAATTTTAACTATATAAATGGAGGTGAACGTAAACTTCAGCAAAAATCAGAAAGAAAAAATAAAATCCGCTTTTAAGAAGAAAATACCCGTTAGTATTCAATTTAAAATAGATCAACTAAAAAAAATGGCGAAGATAAGATATTTTTAACAAATAGACAATACAATAAACTCGAAAAACATAAGAAAAACAATAAAGGAACCAGAATAGAATTTTCTTATAATCAGTTGAAAGAACTTAAAAATGGTGGACTTTTGAAAGATTTATTAGATTTTGGAGAAAATATTCCAGTTGTTAAAAATGTTGTTCCTTATGTTCGTAAAGCTGCTCCAATCGTTAAAAAGGATGTGATTCCTATTGTTCGAAACATTTTAAATTGGTTAGATAAAGAGTTGGAAGATGTTACAGGATCTGGATTAGATGAAAAAACTTTGAATTACGTGAAATCAAACATTGAAAAAAAATTTTAACCTTTAACATTCGGGGAATTGGAAGAAATCTGCAAAAATATTAAACATTTTAGAGGAATCTTCATGAGAGATACATTACCTGAAAAAGTTTAAGAAATTTGAATGTGGAATTGTGAATTTAGACTCGATTATGGGAAGTGGAACGCATTGGATTTGTTATTATAAAAATGATAAGAATGCATGTTATTTTGATTCGTATGGAAGAATTGAGGACAAACCACCTATAGAATTATTTAAATATTTGAAAAAATCAAGCGTCTACTACAATGATTCTCAGATTCAAGACTATAAAGATCCCCCAATTTGTGGTCATTTATGTGTTTTTGTGTTGAATGAACTGAGTGATGGTAAAGATTTTAAAGAAGTTGTTAACAAATTATTACTTAATAAATATGGATTCACAAAATATTTTTGACGTATTTGGAACACAAATTATTCAAAATGTAGATAATAGTTTGAATTTTGATAGTTTGAGAAATGAGTTTGATAACAAGTTAGAAAATTTATTACAAAACCTTCCAGATTCAGATATGTTTGCTGTCGAGATTGAAGATTTTAAAGCAGAATATGATAACAAACTTGCAAATTTCATGAGTTCAAATGAAGTTGCTGATAAAATAAAAACATTGGAAAAAGAAGTCGATGATGGTGTAAAAAAATTATTTACCAAATTTAATGTCTCATATTGAAAAAGCTGATAAAATTACTGAAGCGATCAAAGTTGAAAAGAATTATGTTAGTTTGGCTAATAAAAAAAGAATTGTCGGTGTTCGACCTGGTATTGACAAACATGATGTTGTTGTTAAAGAACAAATTTTAAAAACCTCTAAAATTATCAGAAAACATCGATATTGTTTGATTTACATGATCCGAATGTTAAAAATGCCTTAGATTTTAAAGGAAAAAGAATTAGCAGTGTTAGTAAAGGAATTAATCCATTTGATGTTGTTGTAATGATTCAATTAGAAGATCCTATTAAAATGTTTAATGAACTAAAACAAAATTATGAGAATCATAAACAGCATGTTAAAGATTTTACAACAGAAGTCTATGAAAAACTTGAAGAAAGAAGTAAAAGATCAGTAGACGATGTTGGTGAAATTAATGAACAACTTACTAAATTTAAAGAGTCTTTTGATAAGTTTAGTTTAGATGCTACGAAAACTTTTGAGAATATTGGTCATAAATTTGTCGAATACAATGATTCAAATGCTGATAAATTTAAAAAAATTAGAAGAAAAACTTAATAAGTTCGAGGAAGATCTTACTGAAATAGGTATTCTCGTAGGGTTTTATGCATGATAAAATTTCCTTATATAAATGGCGCTCATATACTGTGTGAGATGTAAAGAAAAAACTGCAACAAATGATATAAAATATTACGCAAATATCAATGGAGTTAAAAGAATTTCTGGAAAATGTGCTGAATGTAACGCTAAAAAGAGCCAATTTATAAAAACTTGAAATTTTTTCCTAATAAATAGAGATGGCGGGACATTACAGTGCTTTCGATCTTTTATAATGCAACACGAAAGAGATTTGAAAAAAGAAACATTGGGATGATATTTCTCAAAAATATGAATTATCCGAAGATATGATGAGATTATACGTAAACAAATTGAATTGGTATAACATTGCTAAATATCAATATCTGTCCCCAGAGTTCATTCAAGAAAATATACATTATCAATTAAAAGATCATATGTCTGTTCTTTGTCTCTATCAACACTTGAGTATAAAATTTTTTGGATGAAAATAAAAATACAGTTGATTGGAACAATATTATAGATAGCGGTTACTATCCTGTGCAAATTTTATTGAAATATGTGACCGAGATCGCAAAATTTAAGGAAGAGAATCCCGAATATGACGAAGTAGATCATTAAAAATGACTGTAATCTGTTTAATTATTTTTACTAAAATTTATATCTTTTCTTATAAAAAACGTACATTAGATCGATGAAAAAATGATATCTTTCTTATACATGATGTTTAAAATTTCTAAATTTTCTCTTATTAAATGGCGGACTACAGAAAGTATGCTAGTGATATTGAAAGGGCGGAGTTTAAAAATGTCTATCCAAGTAGTAAACAACATTTGAATGAACCGAATAAAAGAACTGAGTTTAATATTGATTTTGGAGATAACTTTTGCTCGTCTAACTTCCAGTTTTATATTTTCTGGAACTTTAACAAAACAAGATGGTCAAACATATCTTGGAAACTGATAATGTTAGATTAATCGATAATTTCGTGCCGTTTTTTATTTTCTAAAATTGAAGTAAGAAAACACAATAAATTGATAGAAGAAATTGAAAATTGTGGTCAATTAAGTACTATTAAAGGAACCATATCCTATTCCAAAAGTGATGTATTTTCAAACAGTTTTGAATCAACTTTTAAATTTGGACAGTTTGAAGCGGTCGGTGATTTAGCACATTTTGGCTTAGGATTCTTTGAAAATGTAAATTTTCCAATCTATAAAGGTGGATTTTACATTAGTTTTATAAGAGCTGAAGACGATGATGCGATATTAAAAACCAAAACTGGAAATGATATGCCAGTTGATGGAAAAATAACAATTACAGATTTTTTCATTAGAGTTCCGATGATTGATTACAAAACTACGAGTAAAATTCGGTTGATTGATGAAATTACAAAAAGTCAAAACATTATGTTTAATTTTTCTAGATTGGCAATGTATTGAGCAAAAAAGGTATTTTCCGGAACAACTTATTCGTTCGATATCACAAATATTTATAGAAAATATCTTCAATCCCAAGTTCGTTATCATTGGTTTTCAAACAGATAGACAGAATAATCAAGAAAAAAATCCTTCAAAGTTTGATAGTTTGAATGTAAAAAATATCAGAGTAAAATTGAATGGTTCTTATTATCCAGATGAATTACAAAATTTAAACATTTCCGGTGGTCTTTTCAGAATCATGTATCAGATGTATCAAGATTTTAAGAAAGTTTACTACAAAAATATGGAAATGTATTACAACCCCAAAGAATTTATAGCAAATAGACCCATTTATGTCATTGATACAACAAAGAGTTTGACAAATATTTCTAGTTCAAAGAACGATATAATTATCAATATGGATTTTCAAAATGCTGTTACAAACGCGATTTGTTATGTGGTTGTGGTTTCTGAGAAATTTTTATCATATGACGTGATTAAGAACGATATTAGAGAAATTCAGTAAAATTTTAGATTTATGGATTTTTCATTCCATTTCAGAGATTTTTTTATTAATATTTTAATATATTTACAACAGAATTTTCGTTGATTAGAAGCAGATATGAGATCAATAGATTGATTCGAAACAGAAGTTTCCAATAGACACCTTAAGAAAGTAGAAGCAAACAGCTATAGATTCGGTAATTTTTCATTCGTGAGTTACAGATTCGTTTATTGTCCTTTAAACAGTATTTTCCCTTGGTTTACTGTCTGTCCCAAAAGTGAGTTACTGTTTGATTTTACAGATTCGTTTATTGTCCTTTAAACAGTATTTTCCCTTGATTTACTGTCTGTCCCAAAAGTGAGCTAGGAACCCCATATTCATATCTACTTATATACCAGGCAATCAATAATATCAACATCGGTGAATTAGCATCTATCCTTATTACATGCAACTCTCTCTACCTAATAATACCTCTCTCTGCTCAACCCGTTCTTTCAACTAGGGATGTGAATGTTTTCCATTTTTACTTTCTGGTCTCCGAACCGGATTCTCTGTCTCTCTTTATCAGACTTAAAATCCGCAACACTTCTGAGATAAGTTGCGGTAGTTAGAAGAAATCTCGGAAAAATAGTTTGAAATCATTGATTGTCGCAGATTTGCGGCCACTAGTTTGGGACATTAACTAAGATAATGAAACGCTTTATTAAAAATCATCTATGAGATTCCACCAACAATTCAAAACATTACATTGCATTTAGATAAGCATAATTCATAAGCTTCCAGTAGTAGCTTTAGAAAACATGAGACCACAAGGAGATGAACATTTATTTTTAGTGTTTGTTATTCCAACCGTGTCTTCTAGTCCAGTAGCTGAGACCCAATTTATATTATTCAATGTGTGCATACTTGGAGAGCAAAATTATTGGTAGGAGAGGTTAGCAACAAGTATTTTGGGTACTAATACTCCAATTAACTTTCCCCTTATTCAACGTATAATAACCGACACTATCACAGACTTCACTCCTGAAATCTAGAGTCTGCGTCCGTCTGAAGATAACCTGTAAGGTCGAAACAGTGGTATAGGTTCCAGGGGATTTTCTCCTTGCTTGGATATTCCAATTCCTCTGGATGCATGATGCTCAGATAATGAAAGACTCATCAAATTCCTTATCTCATTATAAGGTATGTGGATTAGAGGGTTCACCTAATCACCTACGCAGCGTGTTGATAGCCAGTCGGCGAAAATCGTTCAAAGCCGAACCATTTGCAACATAACGGTCACTATCAGCATCCGCCTTGAGCAATGTTTTACACTAATTGTGAACTGCACTATAGTGTATGAACCATAATGTTCAGATGGAACATTCCATGTGTCGTTCTTCTTCTGAAGAAATTTGGTTTAGAACAATTAATTGCTATATGACACTTCTAGTACCTTTTTCTTGTTGACTGACAGTGGTATAACTTTTGTTTGGTTAATGACGGTCGGTATTAAGTGTATCAAGCTTGGAACAATGTAACCAGAAAAATAAATTATCGATCATATTATTAACTGTTTGCAAATTAATTAAACATGTTTTGTGCTATCACAAGTCAATGTTCTATGCAAAACAGTTTAATACACTTGACAGGCTCTTTTAATTCATATTTCACAACTTTTGAGACCAAGATGGGATTTTTCGCTGCTTTAAAGACCAGTGAGGCGTAGCCCGGAGGGGTTTTCAAAATAAGAATATAATCCATAATCATTCCAGGAAATTGTAAGATTGAACATCATTACAAATCGGTTAAAAGTGTATGTGTGAAAACAAAAGAATCAAAGACACTTTATAATTTATAATAATATTAGGACGTGATGAATATACCAGCAATGGATGTCAGCTGCACTGTCTCACGGGTCTTGACGTGTTAAATTATTGCTCTCTGGGGTTACAATGGTATTAGCCATTGTTCTGTCAAATGTGATGTGATCCAAAAGTACTTTGTACTTGAGTAATAATTTGTAAATTTCCCATACAACACATGAATGTTGTATCACTTGCTACATTGGCAAATTAAAATTTAATTAATAAATAATGATAGAAGAAAATATACACGAAAATATGTTAGAATTCTGAAGGTTAGATTGGTATAGAAAGACAGGATTGATCTGAAAATCGACTACAATAACTAATTACAATAGAGGTACAACAGTTGACAAATAATTTCTCTAGCCTCGTGATGCGATAGTCGGAGGCCAATCAATGGAGTAGATGAAGAGAAGGGGGCGGTATATAAACGTAGACTCGCAAATCTTTGCGTATTTTTCTGTGTTCAGCGTTTTTATTTTATTGCTGCACCCGTGCTTTCATTTTTTCCAAAACCGTTCTTCGTATAACCTTTTAAGTAGAAGTTTTATACTCCAATTACTATTTTCATGTGGGGAAACTTTTTGTTAACTAATCTTTACAGAAAATATTGTATTTCATTAAAACAACTGGATTAAGAAAATAGTTGAAGCATAGTGAGTTATTAAGGGCACATTGCAAGATAGTACAAGTTATAGTAAGACTTGTTTAAGAAAAGTTTTTAACTGTAACTTTAGTTAAAGGTGGTTTTGCAAAAGATATTTTATATTCAACAGTCAGAGTTAATTTAATATATGAACATTTCAAGTCTTTTTAGTAAATAATCTTGGAAAGCAATATGTTTTGATTACATTTTTTACTTTCCATCTGTACCACTCGTTGTACAAGTACATTAAAAGAGTATTTTATCTAAAACCTAAGTGAATCTTTTTTAATTATCATGGATCAAAATTAATCATCATAACTATAACATGTATATAATGTAACAGTGTGTGTGTGTGTGTGTGTGTGTGTGTGTGTGCGCGTGCGTGTGTGTGTGTGTGTGTGTGTGTGTGTGCACCACTAAAAATAACCATATGGCAATGTAATTCCATCCCCTTCTCGTCTCGTAACAACAACAAAAGTGGCTACAACCAAAAAAAACTCTTTAATTCTAGTGACATCAAATGTGACTTAAAATCAAGGATATCAGCATCGGATGTACAAAAGAATAACCTAAAATTCTAAACAAAAACAAAATAACAAAATTCCGTTTTCTTAATCAAAATTTTCTGTTGTGCACCAAAATGCACAAACAGCTTCTAATAAAGTTGATGAGCTATCGCTCATGGCCGGGGAGCTCCATCCGGACGTTTTCATAGTCACTGAGCATAGCTTTCTCACCTGAAGCGGATATTGTGTTTAAATTGACAATTTTCAATTGGCAGCAATATTTTCACCGAAAACATTGCAAAGGAGGAGGTGTGGCAATTTTCGTTAAGAAAAGACTGATATTCCAACCCTTCAAGGTTGATTACAGTTGTGATCTAGAATTTGAAGTGGGAGGTATAAAATTCAATCTAAATTCCGTAGGAAAAATTACAATCATTGGCTTATACAGATCCACAAATGGTTGCTCACTAAATTTTTTTGAAAAATTTGAATCCCTTTTAAATTTTCTCTGTTCTAATTCGTTGAAGTTTATCATTTCAGGTGACTTTAACATCGATGTTTTTTGGACCACACCAACCCCTTGACCCAGCGGCTACGCGATATTCTCACCTCTTTCGGCTTAGTTTGGTCCGTGAACACGCCAACACGAGTGAGTGCTACATCGAGTACGGCCATCGACAACGTCATTACAAACGTATTGGACGTTTCGGTTTCCGTTCTGGACGCGGCTATCTCCGACCACTTTCGCGCAGGAGGCCGTGATCGGGAATCTCAGTCCGAAGATCGAACCTCTTTCGGTAAATATAAGAAGAGATCTTAAAATTCAAAATATCCAAATTCTTAACAGATTTCTCCAAGGAGAATCCTGGTTTTTTATTGATAGTTTTGATCATGCGGAGGAAGCGTTTTCTGCGTTTACAGACCGTTTTTAACTTTTATTTGAACATAACTTGCCCTTATAAGTCATTCAAAGAGCGATCAGACCAAAAAGCACAACACTTGGATTAATCAAGAAATTCTCAATTTAAGAAAAACATTACAATTTTATCATTCAATTTACATAGAATCGACAAATGAAGAATTCAAAAATTTCTTTCGAGCATACAAGCTAAATTACCGCAAAGAAATAAAAGCCGCTAAGGCTCGGGATATCGAAAATAGACTAATTAATACTGAAAATTTATCAAAAAGTACGTGGAATATAATTAAAAATACAACTCAAACACAAGTCCTAAAACATTTCAAACCTAACCTTAAAATACGCGGTAAAATAACAAAAAAATCCGCTTGAAGTGGCAAGTGAGTTTAATAACTTTTTCTCCACGGGTTGCTGGGCCGGACCCATGTTTTAATGGGAACAGCACCCGAGAGGACTCATTGATGGGACCGGTCTCCTGTGAGCGAGGCGGAGTTGGTCCGTATAGTGCGGGAGCTGAAAGCCGAAAAAGTCTGGTGACATCAACGGGATATCTGTGTGGTTACTTAAGCGCTGCTTTAAGCACATTTCAGTACCACTCACAAAATTGATTAACCTGTCGTTCACCCAAGGCGTCTTCCCGTCCACTTTGAAGACAGCAAAAGTCATTCCAATTTTTAAAAAGGACGATCCTTATGTCGCAAGTAACTATCGTCCAATTTCCATTCTTCCGGTCCTCAGCAAAATTTTCGAAAAAGCCTTCCTTCGACGATTAGAAGATTTCTTCAATCGCTTTGAAGTTATTTGTCATGAACAATTTGGATTTAGAAAAAACAAATCTACTATTGATGCTGTCACGAGTCTCATTGATTCTGTTGTCGATGGTTTGGAAAGGCGGGAACATGTGCTTAGCATATTTCTCGACCTCTCAAAGGCCTTTGACTGTGTGCATCATGAAATACTGTTGCACCAGTTATGGTCAAGCGGTGTTCGTGGTTTGCCTCACAAATGGCTCTCGTCATACCTAAATGATAGAGAGCAGTGTGTGCAGATCGCGAATACCCTCTCAGGAAAAATTAAAATGCCCTATGGAGTCCCACAGGGATCGATTCTAGGGCCTGTACTATTTCTCAACGTCTACGTCAACAGATTGAGTTCATTAATCCATAATGGAAAGATGATTCAGTATGCTGACGATACGACTCTCTGCATTAGATCAAAAACCAAACCAGATCTTGAAATCAAAGCCTTTGAAGAACTCAACTCATGCATTGATCATTTTTTCAATATTAATTTGAAAACAAATTGTTCAAAAACAAGCGTGATTAATTTCTGTTTTCGGCAACATGAAAACGAAATCCGACCAATTGTGATGGTGGATGAAACCATAATAGAAGAAGAAGAATCCACCAAGTTTCTTGGGATGCACCTTGATCGAGGGCTGACATGGGACGATCACATTGAGAGTGTCTGTTCAAAGGTTTGCTTCTGGCATTTATGTCTTACGCAATTTGGCAAAATTCTGTTCATTGGACATTCTGAAGACAGCTTACTTTGGCCTAATACACCCACATTTAGCTTATGGTCTAAGATTGTGGGGTGGCTGTTCTAGATACAAATTTAATAGAGTGTTTAGAATGCAAAAGAAAGCTGTCAGAATCATTTACAAATTAAATCAGAGAGAGTCCGTGTAAATTAGCCTTCGGGGAGCTGGGATTACTCACTTTGCCTGGCCTCTACATTCTCGACGTCGTGCTATACTGCCGATTCAAGTGCGTCTCCACTCGGGGTAGCGACGTACACCAATACGGAACTAGAGGCCGGGACAACTTTCGTATGGCACAGCACATAACTACTGTTTTTGAACGCTTGCCATCTCAGGTTGGTGTAAGGCTAATCAATAGGCTCCCTGAAGAGATCAAACGCGTCAATAACCACAAAAAAATTAAATCTCGATTAAAACACTTCTTAGTGTCCAAAGCATTTTACTCAGTTGACGAGTTTGCGATGGGTCGCTGGGATAGTCCTTCACTAAAAAAAAAAAATCCTACTCCCCTTCTGATATCCAATCAATTTGGCTACTATCGAGGACACGGCGACAGGTGGCACGTACCCAAAAAGTAATTTCTATTTTAAATTTAGTTATCTATTATTTTTACTCAGAATTAAAATTAATTGTGTTAGTTATTAGAATAGGACTTTTATTTCTATATGACGCTTGCAATACAATTATTGTTAATTGTTTCCTGCAATAAAGAGTATTATTATTATTATTATAATGATACTTGGAGAATTTAATGAAACACTAATTGTGTCCTGTGTAATTTATTTCACAAAAAGCCTCGTGTAATCTTTTTAGTCCCGCTATTAATCAACCCCGCCCTTTAAACCACAACCCGCAATGGAGAGCATTCTGTTGTAATCCAGTTTATTTGGACCGCAGGTATGGATACACTTTGTAACCAACAGGACATGGAATGTTGGATTTAAATCTGGTATAGAAAATTCTTGTTTCCATTAAATTATGTTTTCGGTTCCAACCTCCTTGAATTTGCTGTTTACTATAGTATTTGTATTCATGCAATGAATTGATAAATTTTAAGTGATAATTAAAATATTAGTAATTAATATACTTACAAATTAGTATAACCATTCATGTATAAATGAATGGCTTGATGTGATCCTAACACATACGAAAACAAAATCTTTAATAATGTTTTTCAAGAATAATATTTTAAATAAATTAAGTAAGACAAATTATTGCTTTAACTTAAATTTCGAACTGGAAACAGTTGTGTATCTACTTACAGTATATGGGATATTAAATAAATTCTGATAATACTAAATTTCTCAGATAATTATATGTTTTTTTTTACAAATTTTCCCATAAATAGTATAATTTAAACGTTTTTAAATGTAATTACACATTAAACATAATTAAAAATATCATAAAGAATGATATTTCGAATAATGCTTTCCATTTTCAGCTGAACTTTAATATTATATAGTGTTGTACTGGTTTTATAAATTCTAATTAGCTAGCGAATTAATTCTGACCTGAAAGAAATTAATGTAAATAATATTATAATTTATTCTGTTATAAATTGTATTTTACTAAGAAAACGGTATTGTTTATTTCCAACAAGGATATTCTATTATATAATCTATAGCGCAAAGTTTTATATATTGAGAAAATACTCTACAAACACAAAGCCGAGTTGTAAAGGGAGCCATTCATACATAACAGTTGGCATGGTAACCGCAGTGGTGAATGATTCATAAACCCTTCTCACGAACAGTCATAACACTTGCAGCATTACAGTTAGTCTTGCCTTGAGTCACCTAGTGATATGCTGTACGCCATTTTAATAATGAAATTTCTAAAAAAATATTTAAATGACGAAACTTTTCCATCATGAACAAAGACAATTCATTAAAATAACCATTTGGCGTCTTTTGTCTAACAAACTACCTGTCAGCTTGTTTTTTATTTAATTTACTGTGGAAATTCCCTTATATAGCTGGGGTGTAACCTTCCACTATTTATCACAAATTTTCTTGCATATCAAAGCCAAGAAGAGTATAAAGATTGCTATATTTCTACTCCACAATATATTGTGGAGTAGAAATATAGCAATCCAACCAAATAACCACCAATAATAATAATCTCACCAATTATAATAATTGGTGAGAAAAAGTTTAACATTTAATTTCAGTCAACCAACCGAAAACGGTAAGAAAACGGCAAGTAAACGACTTAACATTATATTTATGAATTATGTTATGTTTTTATTGTTTAAATTTACATGTATTAATAAATTGTCTTGTAAGACTTGTAAGTAAATGTGTGTGTGTGTATATATATATATATATATATATATATATATATATATATATATATATATATATATATATATATATTCATATAATTTCAATAAACATTGAATCGCAAAAAGTACTTGCTCCGCCGGGACATTTGCCAATTGAAATATCAATTAGCAAATGTTATTTTACATCTTAGATCCTTACACCACACTGATATAAATTCAACATTAGTTGAAGTTTATACTATGTCTTATCTTAATTTCTAATTCCCAAAAACTAATAATTTATTTTGTGTTAAATAAAATAGTACTGAATTGACTAAACATTTCCTTGTTCCGTTCAAAAATATACTTTTGCAAAGAAAAACATAAGTTTAAACTCTCAAAGCGAGCCACTTATTTCCACAACCGATATATGAATCGAAGAAATAACAGCATTCTCTCAGTGTTAAATAGGCTTGTTTACTCGTTAATGTTGATCGTTTTTCACGATCGTTTTTCTACTAAATTATCATTTAAGCAAGTATTCACACTTTTAAAAATGGTCAGTTGTTATGATTTACTTGCGGTAAAGAAATTTCATTTAATTTAGAACGCCTAATCTTCTATTAAACAAAGCACATACTGTTGATTAATTAATTTTGTTGGTACTTACTTACTTTTACCAACTGACAGAATTACTTCGTAACATTATTATTATTATTAGATAATTTAATTCGTTTTATAATTCGTTGCTTATGGACGATTTATTTACATCTTAGTTACAATAAAAATAAACTTTTAAATTGTGTCACTGAAAATATATAATTTTATTAGTAGGACAATTACTAATTGATTATTATTGACACATTCATTTAGTGACAAAATTACGTTTTACAGTTTCATTGCAAATCCCAATATTTGAATGCAATTACAACTTATTTAAATGAGGAATTGCATGTAGGTAGAAAAATCGAACTGAATGTTTACAGACAAAACTTAAGTATCTAGGTTGTAATAATACGTAATAATGTTTGGTTACCCTAGTTTTAACAACATTTTCAACAGCGACAACTCAACAAACGGGTTTTTAGATACGTTAGTTTATTGTTAAGAACTCTTAATTATTTCCAATTACAATCAAAGGATTATTTTTCCTAATTCATTTTTGTTACAGTTAATTTGGAAAACGCTGATTGAGTATTTTAGAATCCTCCCCTTAAATAGAGAGTGATCGTGTCACATGAGTTGCAATACCAGAGGTCCATACTGTGTTATCTTGTGGGATCGTAAAGTTTTATGTGAAACTCAGGTGACCAGACCCCTGTGTGGTGTTATCACTGTTACCAACCCGAACGAACTAACAGTCAAACACTGAAAGAGAACTTAGTAAACGAGTTCGTCAATAAGAATTATTCCGTATTAACAGTAGTTAATACCAAACCAGTAGGGTTGAGAGAGTAGAGGATTTCGGATATTACCTCTTAATGTTACAAAATAACTACTTTTAGAGGAATTAGCTTCTACACCACTCTTCTTTGGTGAAGCAAAAACAAAAAATAGAATCAAATCTAAGTGTAACGATCAACCCGTCACAGTCAAACTTACACTATAATATAGAACAAGTCAAACAGAACAAGTAATATGTGAAAACACTAAGAGTTTGCCTGGTGTACCACACAACAGTAGCCACAGACACCACAGAAGGTGGGAATCTGGGAAGAAAATCAATTTCGGTACTTCCTGCAGTATCGTGGCACATTATCTAAAGCAAACAGAACAAGTAATATGTGAAAACACTAAGAGTTTGCCTGGTGTACCACACAGCATTAGCCACAGACACCACAGAAGGTGGGAATCTGGGAAGAAAATCAATTTCGGTACTTCCTGCAGTATCGTGGCACATTATCTAAAGCAAACAGAACAAGTAATATGTGAAAACACTAAGAGTTTGCCTGGTGTACCACACAGCATTAGCCACAGACACCACAGAAGGTGGGAATCTGGGAAGAAAATCAATTTCGGTACTTCCTGCAGTATCGTGGCACATTATCTAAAGCAAATAGAACAGGAAGGTAATAGTGGGAAGAGGGTACAGAGATTAATGGTGTGTTCGAATTCTGATGGCTAAAGATAGATTTTTTGTTCCAACGACAACCTTTAACGTTAAATAACTGTACACAAAGCACTACTGGTCACCACAAGATTTTTTTTACTTATTCCAGAACTAGTATAATGATTACATTGTAACCTATATCTCTTTTATTCCCTATCACACACCCTTGTTAGTGGAGAAGTATCTACTTTTGCAGCTGTGATTTCTTTTAACTTTGTATAAATAATTAGAATTTTTAGTATTAAAGAAAAACAGAGTATATTGTGTAGCTCTGTACATCCATCTTAAAATACAAACAAATTGACATCTGACTATATCTTTATAAGGTGATACTTTTTTACTATTATTGACGATCCTAATCTCCATTACCTCGGGACTCCAGTCTTATTCCATAGACGTTGTAATTTACGGTCAATTAAAACAATTCTCTTAATAATATGCAATAATAATCGATGCAATACTAAATCTTCAACAACAAATTTTAATATGTTATTCTAAAATTCTCTGCGTGGGGTGAGAGTGTTATAATATATTTATGCGCTTAAAGTTACCTATAATGTCATTTCGTTCCCATTTTTTATTTATACACATTTATATGTTTCTATGAAATAAAACGCAAGTTGTTAAAAATAGAATGTTAATAGATAATATTAACTTCGAAAACCCACCAGACCTCCATGTTATTCATTAACTTACGGGTGTTATCATTATTAACAATAAATAACGTCCTACAATGTTATAAAATGTATCACGCATATGAAATACTATTCTAAGGAAAGCGTATTGAAAGGTATTGAATATATCAATAATTTATTTATGATACAGAATTGATCTGATAAAATTAGAACTTTTAGAACTTAAATGATTCTTATGAAAGAGGTTTCAGACTGTAAAATGCTATAAGGAGTATCCCATCACTTCTCTGAGAGATTTTGAAGAATCCAATATTGTTACATTCTGTTATATTATATTAAATTACAAGTATGTTCTTTGACAACAAAGTATGGGGCGGCATTTATACTAAAAACAACTAATTCACAGGAACAACAGCTATTTGGCTCCGAAGCAGTCTGATTAGGAGGGTTTATTGCCCATCATGGTGCAAGACATAATAATACAGTAGTAATGCTCTGTCTACTTCACTATTTTATTTGCTTGAAACATATCTCTAAATAAAGTGAAGAAAATTAGAGAAATATAAACACTAAGTATATTAGTAGTTATAATAATCTAACTTAGCATATTGTGTTTACAATCAATTATACATTAAATTATTTACATAAAACACTACTTACACTCGGGGGGAGGGGGAATCTTAAAAACTATAAATTTAAACACGGGAAATCTATGAATTAATCTATGAATAATAATTCTAAAGAATTATATTTGACACCAAAGTACAAAATCAACATGACAATGCGAAAACAAGAAGAATACAGTGAGCTGGTTTAACATTCTTTGTACAACGAATGTGAGTAAACTTGCTGTACAATGCTTAATATTTTTCGTAACCCGTTACAGGAAGTATATTTTTTATAAATAAAAATATTATATTACTAATTATAATTGGGAAAAATGGTACCTTAAAAATGAATTTTATTAGGCAAATTAGGTAAATGTTACTGAAAATGTGTACAAAGTGTAATATAAATTGCTACATTATAAATCAATTAGTACTAGTCTTCGGATTATCATCAAACTCGGAGTTCCATTTTCTTAGAGATCTACCTTTGTAAAAAAAGGGTTTTAAATTTCCTTAAAAATATTGCTTTAAATTTATTCTTTATTTCAGTTTCGGAGTGAATCACTCAATCAGCGAACAGATCTAACTGTATTCGTTTAAATCTTACTCGTGTAGAGATAACTCGCAAATTAACGAAGCTATAGACAGGATGAACGTTTATAAAATAAGTCTTAGCAATGACGTGAAGAACTACTGACATCGTGCTAGATTCTTTTGTTGATTAAAAATAACTACTAAAATTAACTTAAATAAGACCTTTTAAATAAGATCTCAAGTAAAATAGCTACAAAATATCTGTAAAATATATTACAGTTAATAAAACTTTTGAACCTCTAAAATTGTTAAGTGGTAGGGATTGATAACAACTCTTTGAAAATAAACTGTAGTTCTGGAGTTCTGGATGAAAAATTAAAATACACTTCTATTATCCAAAATATGTATACAAAATAATTTTAAATTATCATAAATGAACACTGCAAACACACGATAAAGCTCTGCAATTACTAAATTTTGTATTAGATATATTTTATATATTTGGAAAAATCTATTGATAAAGAATATTCAAATATGTATAAATGAACTTCTTGGGAAGTAAGTACTTATGAATTATTAAAATTGTTTACGAAATTTCTCTTCAAAATTAGACGATCGGTAAAGTTTAATTTTAATATTTTATAGCTTTTAAAGAACTTAATT
>NW_025778837.1:0-35486 GCF_021130785.1 Homalodisca vitripennis | reverse complement strand
AAATCTATTTTTTGAAAAATTTTTGTGATGTCACCCTAATGAGAACCATTTATTTTGCTTTAATTGATTCGAAAATTCAGTATGGCATAACGTGTTGGAGAGGATCTTTTAATTACTTGATTAAAAAAATTAGAACAATACAAAATTTTTTTATTAAGAATAATATTGAATAAAAATAAAAGAGAGAGTTCTTTCCCCCTTTTTAATTTCTTAAAAATATTGCCTGTGCAACATCTTTATGTATTCAAAGTTTTAAAAATATTTTACGTAAGAAGTGGGAACAGAGGTAATTTTTAACACTGCTTTCAACACTAGAAGTAATTACCAGCTAAACTTTAGATTACCCAAAGTAAATAAATCAATTTTTCAGGTTGTCCTTTGCCTATGTTGCTCCCAAATTTTTTAATCAATTACCAATAAATGTAAAAGAAAATAATAATTTAAATAAATTTTGTAAAGCTGTAAAAAGCTGGCTCTTTGAAAAAGAAAACCTTAGTTTTTTAAGTTTCGTACTGGAATAATATTTAACTATATTTTATTAAGATTTGTGGTTTAAGTTAAGTTTCGTTTTTTTGGGTAGATAGTAAGTATTAGTATGTTAGATTTTACAATAAGTGCAGACGTCACTGAGCTATTTTTGTTTTTATGTTGGACTGGACTCATTTTTTGTTCCCTGTAAAGAACTGTACGTTTAAATAAGTAATGCTGCCACGCAACTTGTTATTGTGGTAGTATATGATTCCTGATTTAAATTTTGTATGTAATATGTATTTATGAAAAGGAATAAAATCATTTACTTCATCATTTAATTCATTTACATTTACTTCATGTACTTTGAAGTATTATATTTATTGTTTGTGAGCAAACTATTTCATTAATTTATAAGAAATTAATTACTATCGCATGATGACAAATCGATGTGCAGGATTATGTAGAGTCTAACTTTATTACCTATTGAGACACTCGCTTATTAAATACTCAAAGGGCAATGTCCAACAAACTAAACATAAGTATTTTATAAGATAGCAGAGTGTGTAAATTGGTTTCATAAGTCATTGCTGCTATTCATAAAATAATATATTGTACTTGCTATTTATATTTTCATCTTACTACCACTTATGATATTTATATATTGAAATACAAAATACTTGAATACACTGCGTCCTGTTACACGGTAAGCAGCGAAAGCCACTACTACATTGTTAAATTTAAAATACAATTCATATTTAAGTTATTAAATAATATTCAAATTTCGTAAAATTTTTTAATGAATACTTTAAAATACCAAAAAGCATAAGTTTTTTTTGTATTAAAAGTAAAAATCACAAGTTTAGTTAAAATCTGCCCAATAGGATAAGCGTGATTATTACACATCCAAACATCTTCACAAGAGTTTGAATGTATAGTATAAAACTATTGTAGAATAGGATGTTGTCCCTGGATATTGCATCCAAACACTAATAATGTAGCACATAGATCAGAAACGGGGAAAACATCTTATTAGAATCTTTATAGTTAAGTTTTATTCATCCGTTTGGGTCCCTAAAATATATGTGTTGGGATAATCGGACAACAAGTATTTAGTTTTATTAGTAGTCGTGACGTCAGCAATATAAGGGACAGCTAAAATGTAAGCAGCAGTTTGAGTAAAATATTATTTTATATCCATGGAAACAAAATGGCATTTATATTATAATGTTTTAAAATAATTCTAAAGTTTTATGTCGCTGCATTTTTCAAACTTCGCTCAACTCACAGATAGTCACAGAAGTAGTACAAGGAACACGATGTGACGGCCAGAAGCAGGACCAGGGCCAGGACTTACAAGGATGAGTTACTTTAATTCAATATAAATCATAGTTTACTCACTATTTATCGTTACACAAAGCAGTTTACAATATATTTTTAGCCATTATTTAAAGCAAAAAAACACCAGAATAGTTTATATATAGTGGTAACAGAAGTACAATTAAATATAGGACACTGCATTATTATGTTCTGTGTAAAAGCTAATAGTTCGTGTTTTGTGTTATGTATAATCCTCTTAGTACCCAAAGAGTACAGGGAGAATCAGTTTACAATATTTCGTACAGAATGGACACCAATAGATATTGGAAGTTTTCGTGTAATTTTATCAAAAATATGTATATATTGTTATGAGAAGCATTTTCTAATTTGTGTTTTACAGCAATCTTTTTAGCGTTACTATTAAGCAAAACATTCGTAATGATTTGAAATTAGTCATTGATTTTTATTCAAGATATAAAATAGATAAGTATTTTTGTTTAAATGATATATTTCAAAAATTAAAAACAACACCAAACAGTTGTGACCTAAATTTGTTTTTTCAAGATTTGCCTCTTTCTATTAGTTACAGAAATCCACGCCAGAGCTCTCTTTCACAAGAGATAATAACGGGCCAAGTTAAATAATACAATATTAGGAATGCATAATTATATTCTAATACTACATTTAAATATTAACATTCCACTTTTTTAAATGATAATAATGAAATTTATGTTTCATGACGAAATAAAATAAGTCGTTTTGGAGAATAATGCGTCAGCTAAACTTCGAAATTGAGAGGGCAACCCTGCCGGAGTTACCCGTTGCCTGTATAACCAAAGCACACATTTCTTTAGCAATTTTTGTTATACAAAACATCAGGACATATTAAAATCCAAAATACAAAAGGTAGAGCTCCTAGAGGTATACACAAAATTCTCCCCCGAACCCCCCAAAAGGTGCACATGAGCATGTCTCGTATCAAAAATAATGCTGATAGTCGTCTTTAAAGTTCGAGGAATCGTCCATTTTGAGTTTGTACCGCAAGGAAGAACTGTCAACGCAGTCCTTTATCTGGAGGTGCTTGAGACTGAAACGCCGGATCGCCCGCGTCCGGCCTGCTATTAAAGTCATTTTCAAGCTTCACCACGAAAATGCCCAACGGCACACGCCATTCGTAGTTGCCTACTACCCTACCCAGAATAAAACCCCCGTGATGCCCCAATCTACTTACAGCCCTGACATAGATCCGTGTGATATTTTTGTTCCAGTGGCTGAAGAGAGAGCTGAAGGGAAAGCACTGTGATTCAGTGGGAAACATCCAAGCTGAAGTTTATAAGAGTAGTGAGAGTCGTTCCAGTGGAGGATTTCCAGGGTCCTTTGCAAGCGTGGCAGAATTGTCTACGCAGGTGTATTGGTGCAGGAGGAGACTATTTTGAAGTATTTTCACTATTTTTATCAATCGAATTATTAAATAAATTGTTTTAAAGATAAGTTGTCATTATTTTCATTATGCACCGTGTTGTCCTCATGTTTAATCCAGGTGCACAACTAAGAGCACTACGATGTTTTTGACACGATCCAAAAGCACGGTGGAGCTACTGAATCTTCAATAACGCAGATAAGATGGGAAGGGCTTATTCAATACGTATGTTGAGTTTAACTCGAGTTCACCTTCTTCTTAGTGCAGCGTCTAAAATCTGATGATGTTAGTCTTTTTAAAATCTCGAGTCGTGTTTCATCGAAATCGATCAAAAAATATTTTGTTGACGAAACGAAGAAAGTTAAAAGGTAACCCCCGTATCGGTTTAACACTTTTAACATTCAATGCCTCACTGAATCATCCTTCTCACCATATCTGTGTACTGTTTAGAAGATTTGATTGCATGTAAGATTTGCTAGTATGGAAGACGGTTTATTTCAGTTGCTGCACGAAAGAGAAAGGTAAACTGGAGCTAAACTTAACACTCACATAGAATCAGCTTTTCCAAACATAGCTGTTTGATAGTAGTGCAGGTCAATCGTACGGATTTGGCAGAGCGAACATTTTTTATTTTTTATTTGCAACCATGATTGATGAATAATTAAACATGTCAACAAACTGTGTACTATCATGTGATATTGTAATGCCACATTTATTAATAGAGTAAAAAGGAATTATAATATATTGTGCTCAATGTTGAAAGTTTACTGGCCATATATGATTCCATTGCAAACCTTTGTAGTAGTAACCTCGTTTGCTTACCAAAAAATGTTATTTTAGTACTGCTATAAAACCGTGCATGAGGTTTCTACATAGACAAAATGAATTATATGATGGTACTGTCCAAACATGGAATAAGACTAAGCGTCATAGGAGCCTAATACTCTTTAAAGCTCACACGATTTCTCTTTTTGGTCACCGTGAATGTTAACATTTCTTTCCTGTCTGATGTTTGTTTCTCTGTCCATAGGTTAAATAGAAAATGAAACAAGCTATACAGAGTTAAAATTTTGGCATACAAACTCAGCGAAGCCTATTACATAACAAGTAACAAATGTGAAGAATATTATAAAATAATTTTGCTAATTTCTCATTTCTTACATATAAGGAGTCCTGACTTCACTCTCCTCTCCTAAAGTTTTAAGCTGCCAAGCAATAACGATTGAAGTTTTGAGTGGAGTGTCAATTCCCAATACATTATTTAGTTGCTAGTAATAAAATGTTTAAAAAGTAAAGGAATTTTAAGTCTAATGCCAAAAGCCTATACACTCATCTAGTGTGGTATATAGACCGAGGTACAGGGCAATTAAAATGCCCATGTTTGTGAAATGGATGGTGCTGGGGATTATTCCGATGACCACAACAGAAGTTATAGTCGCGAGCCTTGAATGTTTTCTCGCCTTAGGCTGACAACAATAGGAACTCACCAGAGCTAGTCAGATGAGTAAACGGAACAGGCAACAATTGTAAGGGAACAATTAATTTGCAGTCATTCAGGACCTTGAAGGATACATCCTAACACATTGCGAGACGGGTGGCGAAAATTATCTATTTAAACCTAACTGGTATTTAGGTGAATATTACCTTCTATAAAGTTAAGCTGGCTTTTGAACCTCCAATTCTCGACTACACTAGTACGGACTACACAGATCCAAGTGTCCACAGATGAATCTTAGAGGAATGAGGATTAGCACAAGTCACTAAATAAAATTTTTAAGTTAGTAAAGTTACATTAAATGTGACTTAGGATTGCACCGAGAAACCGTGGGATCATCAACTTTTCAGAATATAGGTAGGTGTATAATATGTCTCGTAGATATTTTGGCGTTTTCTCTTGGAAATTAAATTGAGAAATACCTCCATCAATGCGTATTGAATATTAAGGTTGATACTAGTTGCGATAGTATCTAAACCATTTGTTTTATATTACATTCTACTGACTTATGTCATAACTAATAAGCAATAATAGATATAATAATATGTTAATAATTAAAGCATATTTATGCGATAGTTTCGTATGCGAGTGAAAAACCTGGCTAAAAGTGACATTCCAGAAAACACTTTTCTTATCCTCATCAGAGTAATATCAGCTTTCCAACTTACAAACCCGTTTATTAATTACTCTGCAATTTTCTTTCCTCAGTTTCCAATAAATGACGGAGTAGCTAGTAGTTTAAAAATAAAGTTTTTAAAATTCAATCCAAGGTCTGCAGCTGTAGGTGATGTCTTAGGTACAAATGTTTAAAGCTGTAAATATAATACATATTCATTTCAATAACAAGTGTGAAATAAAAGAACAAAAAATAATTGTAGCTTTGGAAATTGATTAATTTTTTGTAATTACAGGACTTACAAAATATTTAAGGCACTATATTGTTATAAAACATTATTTTTATATACGACATCCTCTACTAAGATATTTTTGTTAAACACAACTTGGTCAAGAGAAAATTTTCTAAATTGTCTGATTAAAATCCCTTATTTGGATATAAATGAGTTAATAAATGTTTGAGAAGTATCATGATAGAAGTATCCATTGTACAATCAACAACTAGTGCACTTTGAAGTTACGGGACTGTATAGTACTGATTAACTGATACAAACCCTTACTGCATGTCAGACTAGAGCACACTGAGAATGTTCAATGACAAAGATTAGAGTAAAACATACAAGTAAGTATTAATATTGTATGTACAACAATATGTCCACTAGTACTAGTGTATTTTTCAAAGAATAATTTAAGAATTAAAAGTTTCGAAGGTCACCCTTCAAAAAATATATAATCTAGAATGTTTTACAGTAACGGTAACAAATACTTGGTTTAAATTGGCAAATTTAGTCTTTCCATAACGTTGACTGACGGTCAGATTTCAATGTTTTTAACAAAACAAAATATTTCTGATAAACCTATTGCTTGATATTTTTAACTTCATTCTAGTTCTTTTATTACGACCTGGATCAAAGCTAGTTTAGGGTGATAATTAATTTCATTTTTAGAGGAAAGGTTTCATAAATTTTACGACACATAAGGCTGTTTGCTTATACTCGTAAACGTTCTCCCTATATTAGAAAAGAAATAGAAAGAATTCATGTAGTTAGTTGAATAATTACTTAAGAACGTCACTTGCATATAATAAAATATACACATCTAAATTACTTGTATCCTTGAAGAAAGTTTCGGGCTATTTCAATGTTCTGAATTGCTCAGTATTATATTCATCATTCTAACCGGAGCACCTCGGAGAACCACCAAACAAGTAACACGATGTGAGGCTCAGAGAGAAGTCCAGGACCGTCGTGTACAGTGAGTTATTTTTTTTATTTATATACTTTTTTATACTGTTTGTAGATATTAAAAAAGATATTCCTTCTGCTCTTATGACACACAAAATACGTAGTTACATCCCAGACACCTTATCACAGCATAAAACACTGGTCCAGTGCATATACAGGGTGTTCCACGAGTAAACTGACAAACTTCTCAGATGGTTTTATTTTCATCAAAAACCGGAAAAATTTTACATAAACATATGTCGGTAAACGCTTTGTTAGCAAGCTACGGGTAGCCAAAGGGTTCACCCGTTTTTCAGGAAAGGAAGGAAATTAAGTGAAACCGATGTTTTTATGGTGCAAACATAGTTTTTAAGTTATTTGAACTTATTGGATCCATTTAAATCTATTGGAAGTGAAAAGCCGAATAAAATACATCCAAGACCAGTGAAACCAACCATTCCTGAGATATCCGACTAAATTTTCAAAATTCTGTCTAAAGAAATATGCTTTCTTTTGATTTTAACTGTATCAACTTCAATAAATGGTTTATAAAAGCGCAAAATTTCTATCAACAACTTATATATAGTATAACTCTGATTACTGACAGCTCGTATAACTGTCTACCAACCTGGGGTTTAGTAGAGTAAGCAAAATTATCAGACATTGTTGGAAGTAAAGAACACTTAATAGTTGTATTTATTGAACATGTATTGAAATACTATAAAAGAAAAATTATACGTCTTTTTCTCGATCTAGGGCTTATAAATGTACTATTTTTAAAATTTTTTGCAAAGCATAATAGTTTTTGAAACTCGCAAAGTCACAATCAGTGCATTCATAACAGTTTATTATCTTTTTATTTTATGCTCACTCTCAAAACAAGGTTCTTTGATTGCAAGTAAGTAATAAAGATTACTTTTAGTCCAGATAATTATTTTACCACAATATGTAACAAAGGTTCATACCTCGGATTTGTTTTCTATTTGATATTCGTTTAGACATGTTAACTCCGGTAATTTTTAATCTACCAGTGAGAGCTTTTTCACCACAACGAAGGTAGTATGAACAATCTTTTAATTATGATTCAAGTCTCTCTACGTCCTAAAGATTGAGGTTTGATTCTTCGTCCTCAACCAATTTTGGAATGGTTAACACATATGGAATATGCCCGTTAAATCAATGGGTCATAAGTGCCATTTCCACCAAAATTAGAATTAATCGTAGTCCGCCTAGAATTAACTTTATTATGAACAGTTTGATAGATTGTATCAGTTTGTCTGCTTCAGAACACATATTTTTCAAAAAGTCACGATTAAAAAAAAATCGTGACTACCAAATGTGTTTTAAACATATTTAGCATCACGAGCGGATAACACGCCGCCACAACTTTCGGAACCTCAGCTGGAAAGCCAATAGGTCCTAGAGCCTTCTTGTTGCGCATGGTAGACACCGCTACTACAAACTCCTCCTCCGTAAAAATGGAAACATCTGCAACCGGCCTCGCTACTCTCTCCTCCCGCCTCACAGGGTGACTTGAGAAGAGAGCTTTCACGAACGCCGAAAACATTCCAGAAGGCATTTCCGTGCTATTAGCCCCCATTCCTCCGAGCTTTTTTCTCACAAGTCTGTATCCTCTTCCCCAAGGGTCCGAGTACACCTCCTGGCAGAGCTCACGCCAGAATCGCGACTTGCTCAGACGGATTGCTGCACTGAGAGCTTTCTTAGCAGCTTTATGCTCAGCCGACCTAGTTATAGCTTCAGACCGGTTTCGAGATCGCTGCGCTCTAAGTCTGCACAATAGTGCAGTTCTTCTGAGCTCCCCGATATCGTCCGTCTACCAGAAGGCTTGGCGACGGCCCCGGTAGGATCGTTTCCGAGGCTTTGACGAATCACAAGCGTTTTCTATTAGCTTCATGGAAGAGTCGATATTAGCCTCAACCTCAGCTGTTGCCGTGGACTCGGAAACACCGGAACACCAGCCTCGATAATAAGATCTAGCGGCTCGACGAGTTTTCCCCTGTCCAGCTTAACCAGAATCCAGCCAAGAGTGTTTCGGGTATTCGCTCGTCGCGGCAACCGATTATCGATAAGATGGAACGCGATGAACTCGTAGTCACTAGCAGTGTACGCGTCCATCACTCACCATTCCGCTACTAAAGAGTACAAATCGGCCGGTACCAGCGTAATATCTGGTATTGACTCACCGAGAGTGCTTTGGAAGGCCGACCGCCTTGTCCCTCAATTCACGACTTCAGAATCGAGTCACCAGACCATCTCCCATATATGTCTTCCCCTCACGTTAGTCACGGGGATACCCCATTCGACCGCACGAGCGTTGAAGTCACCCGTCAGTAGATATGAATATGGCGGTTCTAGCTCACTTTTGGGACAGACAGAAATTCCATACAAAATACTGTTTAAAGGACAATAAACGAATCTGTAAAATCAAACAGTAAGGCGGTTCTAGCTCACTTTTGGGACAGTCAGAAAATCAACGTAAAATACTGTTTAAAGGACAATAAACGAATCTGTAACTCACGAATGGAAAATAACCGAATCTATAG
This sequence comes from Homalodisca vitripennis, assembly GCF_021130785.1. Taxonomy (NCBI): domain Eukaryota; kingdom Metazoa; phylum Arthropoda; class Insecta; order Hemiptera; family Cicadellidae; genus Homalodisca; species Homalodisca vitripennis. The sequence goes on along the minus strand of NW_025778837.1, from coordinate 26,381 downwards.
CTGTTTTACTGTGTTTAATGTTTGCTTCTACATTTATAAGCTGTTTTAATGAAAAAATCCAGAAATCTTCGAAATCTTTATTCCACGAAGTTAATTGTAACACAGTCTTTATCTTTAATAGTCTTCTTTCCAGTAACAACCAAGTGTAATTTTTCATTTTTATTCAATTCTTTAATCTTTTTTTCATCCAAAACAGTCAAAAATCTGTTCGGTAAGTGTACTTTATAATCTTCCAACTCTGCAATTATTGTAAACCCGAATTTATCTTTCATTTTCTCCAGATTCAAAATTTTGTATTTCTTATTTTCTTCTAATTCTATTAATCTCTTGTATTCTTTGAACTTTAAATCACCAACCTTATTCAACTCTTGTAACAGCGCCATTTACATAGAAAAAAATTAATACTTCTACACTTTTAAGGTGAAAAATCAAAACTATACTTCCAAAATACACAAAAAAAACCGGGGTTTTGACCCTAAAAACGTGTTTTTAGGGTCAAAACCACAGCTCTTAACCCTTTCCGGTCGTATGGCGCAGTACGGCGCCAATAAAATATTTCAACATCGCGCGTATGGCGCGGTACCGCGCCATTATGCAAGCCCGTGAACTGTTGCGCTCTAGTGGCCGATTTTCGAACTTCTAGAGGTTTTCTTTTCTGTTGACATCTGTTTCCGGCGTGACTCACGGCCACGTGCGTCTGTTGCTATGCGAATGCTAGCCAGTGTTTACTTCTCACTGAGTTCGATCGTGAGTGTTGTTGAGGTTAACGTAATGTTTTAGATATTTGTTTTATAAATGAGTAGGTGTTGTTAGAAGTAGTATAAGTAATAATGTGTTCAGGAATGTGTCTTTTTATGTAAATAAATTATTCGTGTGCAATAAGGAGTTTGAAGACAAGTGTATAGTTGTAAGTTTTGAGCTACTAGCCTCAGCTGAAAATTAGTTTTTATTTAGTTACAGACTAAACAATATTATCTTTTAGTTTTTCAATGAACAGTTATATTTTATGACATTTATCCAGTGATTATAATAAAATGGATAACCCAAGGCCTTCTACAAGTGCTCTTAGTGACACTGCAATTGCAGATGAACTAGGCCTAGATGAAGAACTATCAGGATTCAGTAGTGACAGTGATGAAGAAGTGATTTTACCAACGTTAGAAAATTTATCTGATGAAGATAGTGATGACAGAGATGAAGGCAATTTAGGACAAGGACCTTCTCAATCTAATAGGCCCTCTACTGATTGGTGTGCTTACAACGGGCCAGACTTTGTTCAATATTCATACACAAATGCAAGTGGGGGCTACAAACCACCATCTACAAACAAACCTGTAAGTGTTTTACAGTTTTTTCAATTGTTTTTTACATCAGAGCTACTGTCAAATATAGTCAAAGAGACCAACCGATTTGCATCAGAAAAAATTCATTTAGCCCAACCTCTAAAGCCTAGGTCAATCTGGCACTCATGGATTGATGTTACTTTGGAAGAACTAAAAGCTTTTATTGGTGTAATTCTGGCTATGGCTCTCTCTCCAAAAACCTTCACTAAAAGACTACTTCTCAAACAATTGGCTTTTTGAGCAATCATTTTTCCATTCTGTTTTTTCTCGCACGAGATTTTTCCAAATATTTTGGTGTTTACACTTACCTGCTCCAGTGACCAATCCAAATGTTAGGTCAAGAAGTGACAAAATCAAATCTGTTGTAAATTATTTACAAACAAAATTTATGGAATATTTTGTACCACTTTTTGAAAATAGTATTGACGAAAGTACTGTTGCCTTCAAAGGTCGAGTAAATTTTAAAACATATAATGCGCTCAAGCCTAACAAATGGGGGCTCAAAGTGTTTGTTTTGAGCGATTCTAGATCTGGTTATGTGTATAACTTTGAACCTTATTTTGGGAAAACAACCACAGAATCTCTCATTCGACCTGATTTACCATTTACTGCCAGAATTGTGGTACACCTTGCTACAAAGTTGAGTGAAAACCATCCTGGTTGTGGCTTTCATTTGTTTACAGATCGGTATTACACTGGCTTAGAATTGGCTTTAGAATTAAAAAATCTAAATATACATCTGACTGGCACAATTAACCAAAACAGAAAAGGGTTACCTGATGGTATAAAGAAAAAAAATTTAAAAATTGCAACAACACAAAACAAAAGCATTTCGACACAATAAAGATGTTTTACTTTCCGCTTGGCGTGATAAACGTGATGTCCTTATGCTTAGTACTTTATATAACAATGATAAAACAATTGTCAAAAGGAAAGGAAAAAATGGTGCTACAACAGACATTGAGAAGCCAACAGTTATTTGTGAATATAATAAATTCATGGGAGGTGTTGATCTCATTGACCACTACCTTTCATCATACAAATTTATGAGAAAAACTGTAAAGTGGTGGAGAAAATTATTTTTCTGGCTTCTAGAGGTCTCAGTTGTTAACAGTTACCTTCTATATAATATGGAACAGTTGAATAAATCTTCCAAACAAATTGAACACCGAAAGTTTAGGGAGTTGTTAGTAACTGAGCTTGTTGGAAACGTTCGGAGCTCAGCAACTCGCAAGCGCAAGTCCACCACCGACAACCCTGAACGTCTTGATGGTAAACAGCACTTCCTAAGAAGCTTTGAAAATAAGAAAAAAGACTGTAAAGTGTGCAGCAACAGAAAAATTAAGAGGAAAGAGACAATGTTTTATTGCGCCACCTGCACCCAGAAACCAAGTTTGTGTCCTACAGAGTGTTTTGAGAAGTATCACACTCTCAAAACATATAAATAATTATAGAAAATTTGATTTTCACAGTTTAGAAACTTTATAGCCTTTTATTGTAAATATGTAATCTAATTGTTTCCATAGTGTAAATTATTTAGTACCAAAAAAATTTTTTGGTTGTGTTCCAAATGAATTCGATAAAGTGACATATTTAGTGTTATAAATAGTTTTTTATTATACAATGCGTATGTATTCAACCTTCAAAAGATCTTCATAAAAGGTAAGAAACTATCATAAAACATTCATAAAAAGTTATAAATAGGTTATGTGTTTAATTTTTAGAAGGTAATGATAAACTAATATCAAGTTATGTAAAATTTTGTATACATATTTGAATTTTAGATATTATATTTTTTAACAATAAAAAAATTACCAGTTTGAATAAAAAACTGTATTTCATTTATATTTTAATAATTTTAACAGTCCTAACAAAAAGAATATATTTTTGTTTGGCAAATTAAACATCTACAGTTGTTTAAACAACTAGAAATGTATGCATGCTAAAATCACTAAAAACAGTCGCGACCTGGCTGAAATCAAGGATAAAAAATTTGCGACCTGAAAGGGTTAAGGTGCATATATACTAGAGTTTTTTTGAAAAAATCCTGAAAATCTACTGAATTTCTCTAATTATTGCGAATTTTTAGCTTTAAAGTTGATAATGTGAACGATATTTCTCGAAAATTCTGTTGTAAATATATTAAAATCTTAATGAAAAATCTTGGAAAAGTTAAAGAAAAAAATATTGAAAAAAATAGTATTATAGAATTTAAATTACCCCCTACAAACCAATATAGTAATAAAAGTACTTTTATTACTATAACTATACTATTTTTTCAATAATTTTTAAGTCTTAGTTTACAGATTTTTCTATAATGAATAGAAGAATCTACAGCTGTTTTTACTACAATTTGTGCTGATTTGTGTCAAAAATCACCACTTCTCAAAATTTTAGTTTACAAATTTTTGCTCTTTAAATATGGAGCGGAAAAAGATAGAGTGCCCATACTGGCAAAAAAGATGTTTTTGAACATCATTTTACCCGACATTATAAGTCAAAGAATCATCTGAAAAATAAAGATATTTATGAAAAAGAATTAAATTATTTGAAAGACTTGGGCTAAAGAGAATCAAATCGATGGTCACGAGAAGATGTATAATATAGAAAAATTGCGTGAACTAAAGAAAAATTTCAAAGTTGAAAAGAAAAATCTCAATCTATTTAAAGATGAAAAAATTCAATCAATCGCTGAGAAATTGTCCATTTGAAACAAACGATAAAACTAAGTCTGAAATGATCGAAGAAATTGACAAAACTCTTAATGAGAAACCCGGAAAATATCATTGATGTAGAAGTTTTATCCTCAATACACGGTCTTTTTCAAGCAATACATTTTAACAAAATTGAAACGATAATTCCATGTCAATTTACAAAAAATCTTTCTATTTTGCGTCCAGAAATTAAAAGTTTAATCGAAAAATTTCAAGAAAATGTTAAAAATAGTAAAGGATATCTCTCTTTGGAATGCGAATACGAAAGAACTTTAGTGAACGGTGAAACACAAACTTGCACCATGTATTTTACTATAAAAGCAGACGAGATCTTTGACATAAACGACTTTATTACTAAGCAATTTTAATAAATTAACACATCGAGAACAGACAAATCATCCAAATCGAGGTTCTGGATGGACATTAAAACGCTGTAAACAACTGATTTTGAGCCTTAATAAACACGAATTTATGAACGCAGGATCATATATCGATTTACCAAAAGAAAATCAAAGATAAGAAAGCTTGTATAAATATCAAAAATAAAGATGATTTCTGTTTTGTTTATTCTATCCGATGCGCTATTGAAAAACCCGAAAAGAATGCTGACAGAGCAAAGCAATACGAGAAATTTGTAAATGACGAGATATTTTCAGGTTTCGAGTATCCAATGTCCTTAAAAGATATACAATTATTTGAAAAACGAAGTCACAATTCCAAGTACAAATATCCAAAAATGTCTATAAATATCTCCAGTTATGATGAGAAACTCAATATTGTTCCATTACAAATTTCTGAAAAATACGACGCTGAGTTAAACATTGACTTATTGTATGTTAAACAAGAAGACAAATCTCATTATGTTTTGATAACAGATTTAAATAAGCTCGTTTTCTCTCAGTTATCTAAGCATGAAACACAAAAAATTTCTATGCAGAAGATGTTTAAGAAGCCATTTCTACAAATCTGGAGATTTAACAGACCATTTAGAAATTTGTAAAAATCACGAAGTTTGTAAGCCAATTATGCCGTTTCCAGGTCAAACAACAACATTTATTAATTATCAAAAGAAATTTTCTCATCCTTACGTTATTTATATGGATTTTGAAAGCATATTAGAGAAGATTCCCACATGCAAAAACAATCCGCAAAAATCGATCACAACCAAGATTCAGAAGCACATTCCATATGGTTTTACTCTATACTTAGTGTCTAATGTGACCAATCGTATGTACAAGCCGATATGTTATCGAGCCAAAAATGAAGAAGATTTGCCAAATGTTCCTGCAAAATTGTTTGAAGAACTTAATAAATTATCGAAATACATAGCTAAAAAGTATAATTCTAAGAATAAAATACCTATGAAATTGACCGAAGAAGAAGAAATTGCATATCAAAATTCAAATCTTTGCCATATTTGTGAATGTGAGGGTTTTGATAATCAAACAAGAAAAAAAGTACGAGATCATTGTCATTTAACAGGTAAATTTAGAGGTTCAGCTCATTTATCTTGTAACTTGAATCTCAAATTTCCTCAGAATATTCCAGTTTTCTGTCACAATATGTCATGTTACGACACTCATTTGTACATAAAAGAATTGGCTAAACAATATGGAAACGTTGATTTGATCGCAAACACACCGATGAAAAATACATAAATTATTCAGTAAATTCAGGATATGGGTATGAGTTTGAAGATGATAAACCAAGAAAGTTCATCAAGTTTTCTTTCGTAGACACGTTCAGATTTATGGCATCGTCTATAGAAAAGTTAGCTAAAAATCTAAAGAGAGAAGACTTCAAACATACAAATCATTTTATACAAGATGGTCTGAACGCAATTCTAGATAGACAACCAAATGACGAAGAAGAAATCTTTAAAATTCTATCTGGAAAAGGCATATTTCCTTACGAATTTATCGACAGTATTGAAAAACTTGATTACACAGAAGAATTGAGAATTCAAGATTTCTATTCACTTTTGACAGATGAGAGCATATCTGAGAAAGATTTTCAACACTACTTAAATGTATGGAACAAATTAAAAGAGAAAAATCTAGGAAATTACTCTGATCTCTATAACATTCAAGATGTTCTATTGCTCGCTGATATCTTTGAAAATTTTAGGAATATTTGTTTGAATTGCTATAAACTTGATCCAGCACACTATCTAACAGCTCCCAGTCTTGCATGGGATGCTATGTTAAAATTAACGAATATAGAATTACAATTAATTAGTGATTATAATATGTATTTGATGATCGAAAAAGGTATTCGCGGAGGCATTTCTCAATGTATTAAACGATATGTGAAAGCAAATAACAAATATTTAAAAGATTTTGATAAGACAAAGCCTGAAAACTATTTGTTGTACGTCGATGCTAATAACCTTTATGGGTATGGCCTAATGCAAAATTTACCATATAACGAAATCAAGTGGATGGATCCTAAAACGTATACAACAGCAGATTGGAAAGAAACAATTTTGGAACTCACTGGCGACGAAGATTATGGCTATATTCTCGAAGTCGATCTAGAATATCCGAAGAATTTACATGAAAATCATAAAGATTTGCCTCTTGCTCCAGAACATTATAACAACAAACTTTGCACAACTCTACTGGATAAAACTGAATATGTTGTTCATTCTAGAAATTTGAAATTCTATCTGGAACAAGGTATGATTTTGAAACATGTGAATAGAGTTATTGCATTCGATCAGAAGCCTTTTATGAAAGATTACATTGATTTTAACACAAACATGAGAACCAAAGCTACAAGTGACTTTGAAAAGGACTTTTATAAGCTGATGAACAACTCAGTTTTTGGAAAATCTATGGAAAATGTGAGAAACAGATGTGATATTAGACTAGGAAATGAAGAATTTTCAATGAAAACAGGCCAAGAAAACGAACTTCAAATGCTTTAACATCTTTGACGACAACTGTATAGCGAGTCACATGTACAAACAAAAGGTTAAATTTAACAAACCGATTTACATAGGATTTTCAGTTCTCGACCTCTCAAAATTGCTAATGTACGAGTTTTATTACAACAAATTAAAGAAGTTTGATCCAGATTTGAATTTGTGTTACATGGATACAGACAGTTATTTTCTAGAATTGAAACGAGATCCTTTTAAAATTATTAAAGAAAATATAGATGACTTTGATACAAGTGATTATCCAAAAGATCATGAATGTTTCATCACGACTAAAAATAAGAAGGTAATAGGGAAAATTCAAAGATGAGTTAAATAGCGAAGTTTTTAGAAGAATTTTGTGGTTTAAGGTCTAAGATGTACTCGTACAAATATCTAGATAAAAAACCCAGTTAGGTGTAAAAGGAATTAAGAGAAGCGTTGTAAATAAAACAATAAATATCGAAAACTTAAAGAGATGTTTGTTCGAAGATAAAGAAGAATTTAGGGAGATGACTGTAATAAAAAGCTATAAACATGAATTGTATACCATCACCATAAACAAGCTGGCACTGAACGCTAAAGATGATAAGAGAAATGTCCTAGAAAATAAGATCGATACAGTACCGTATGGATATAAAGGCGAAGCAAAATCTAATATATTAGATGAGTTAAAATAAACTTGGAAACTTTGACATGTAAATGGAAGATGATTTGATTCACTGCCACAAATGCAAGAAAAAAAACGAAAAATATAGATTCTAAAATCGTTCAAACTCAAAACGGGTTTGTATAGAATTGCAGCAAAATGTTCAAAATGTAAGACAAATAAGAGTAAATTTATAAAGAATCCAAATGAAAAACAAGTAAAGAAAGAATCTAAGAATAAGGAAGAAATCGAGATTGAAGCTAGAGAAATTCATGCACCAGTACGAAAAAAGTTTAAAAAGAGAAAAATTATAACTTTAGGAATTGACGATTTATGGGCAGCAGATTTAGTTATAATGTCTAACTATTCAGATCAAAATGATGGATTTAAGTATATGTTAAATGTTATTGATACTTTCTCAAAATATGCTTGGTCAAGAGCTATCAAAAGAAAAAACGGTAAAGATGTTTCAAAAAGCCTTCGAAGATATAGTAAAAGATGCCATAAGGATCAATCACAAAACCTCCTAACTTACTTCATACAGATAAGGGTTTAGAGTTTAAAAATAAAGAATTTAACGATGTTTTGAGGAAATACAACATTAAGATTTATCATACTGAAAACGAAGAGAAATCAAGTATTGTAGAGAGATATAACAGAACTCAAAATGAGAGAATGAAAGTAATTTTTGAGATTAATAAAAACTTTAAATGGATCGATATTCTTCAAGAAATCGTAAAGAAATATAACGATACTGTTCATAGCACAATCAAAATGAAGCCTAAAGACGTAGATAAAGATGCAGAAAAAAGAGTTATTAGAGTCGGTTTTTAAGTATGTTCCACCAGAAATTCACACGAAAACTAAATTTAAAGTCAATGATCATGTAAGAATTGTTAGTAAAAAAACAAACATTTTCGAAAAAATATAAGAACAATTGGTCAAGAGAAATCTTTGTGATTTATCAAATTAATAACACAGATCCTGTAACTTATAGTATAAAAGATTTAAATAATGAAGAAATAACCGGAAAGTTTTATGAATATGAATTGAGAAAGTCAAAGATTTTTTCTATATAAATGGAGGCTCAAAAGAAATGTTCAATGTGCAAAGAAATAAAAGGTTTTGAAGCTTTTTATAAAGATAAAAGTAGAAAAGATGGAATTATTTATAATTGTAAAGATTGTTATAGGAAGTATCATAAAGAGCTGTATGATAAAATAGAAAAATTAACTTTGGAAGAGAAAGAATGTCTTAAATGTAAAGAAACTAAAAAAAATTCATAGTTTAATAGTCATCCCTACAGTAGAGATAAGAAAGACTCATATTGTAAAGATTGTGTAAAGAAGAATCACCATAGATTATATTATGAAGATACTCAATGTGAATGTGGAAGAACTATAAAATGGTTAAATAATTATCAAAAACATTTACAAACAAAAATATCATAATTCAAGAGTTTTTAGTAAAATTGAGTAACATTTTCATCGTGTAATTTAGATATTCTATAAATCAGTCGAGATTCTGCCATATTTGTAGTAAAATGATTTCCGTTGTATAAAATATTCAAAGATTCTTTCATTTGGTTATACAGATTGATAGAATTTGGATCTCCTTGTCTTAATAAAAATTTCCATTTCTGGGTAATCAATTTCAAGTTCTTTCAATCTTTTCGGTATTTCTCTCTTTTGAGCTCTGATAACGTAATAAGGATATTCCCACATGTGATTCTTCTTAATTAATACAAAAACATGGTGTTTTTTCTTAGCAAAAATCTTTACAAACAAGGTCTGGTTTCATTAAGTCAATTTTTACACTTTGTTTTGCGCAGATTATTTCCGTTTTTATTTCATCTTTAATTTGCAAGTGTTTAACTTCGTCCTCTAAATATTTAATCTTGTTTTCAAGTTTGTACACACCAAATTTACGAATACTTGGTAAAACTTCTTCTAAAACCCAATCTTGAAACATTTCTGCTATTTTCATTTTAGATTTCAAGATTAAAGAATATATGCCTGCTTCATTGATGAAAACAGTGTTTTTTTTGAAAGTTTGAAGGCGGGGGCGAATCACCCCTACCTTCAGAATGTATGTTTTCGAAGCTTTTTTTATATTTTTCTTTGACATGTTCTTTAATTGCTTTCTTTCGTATCTTTATATTCTAACACCTCTGCAACATCTTTCGCCTTAAACCAAAATTCATTATTTTCGTCAACAAATGTTAAAATTTCTTTATTATTGAATTTGAGTAGATTCACAACTGACTCCATTTAGATAGAAAAAAAATTTAACTAGTAATTTTTATTTTGAGAATAAAGCCCAGATTCATTAACGAAAACAGTGTTATTTTGGAAGTTTGAAGGTAAGCTATTTATAGCCCCCCTTATATTTAGATTAAAATAGAAGTTTTTATCATCTTCGTCAACGTTTATATTCTGATCGTTTGCATAGTATTTTCATATTCTAGAATTTTTGCTACGTCTTTAGCCTTAAACCAGATCACATTGTTTTCGTCAACAATCGTAAAGATATGTTTGTTATTGAATTTTAGTTGATTATTAAGTAGGTCTACAACTGACTCCATTTAGATAGAAATAAAATTTAACAAGCAATTTTTATTTTGAGTATAAAGTCCTGATTCATTGATGAAAACAGGGTCAGGATGAAGATTTTGAAAGAGTCGCGATTCGATACCCTTGTCAGAATCTATGTTTTCAAAGCTTTTTTTGTATTTTTTCTTTAACATTGTCTTTATTCGTATTTTTTGTGAATATTTGTGAGGTGGCCCTCGAGGGCTACCTTATCTTTTAGATAAAAGTATTGGTATTTATCATCATTATCAACTCGTTTTGAAAGTTTGAAGGTAAGAACGATTCGTTCCCCCCTTGATTCATCATTCTTTCGACAATCTTAAATATATTGTTGTTTTACTCTCATTATTTATTAAATTTCCCTCAGAGTCTTGTATAGTTAGAACGATTTTTTGAATTCTTTTAATATTTTTTCTAATTGGAATATAATCGATTTCATTCGGTTTTTCACTGATTTTTGATCCATAAGCAACATTTGGGAAAAAAGTGTACAAAATTTCAGATTCTTTGTGTAAATGTTCGGTATGATTTTCAAAACTAGGTTCAACGAGATTACAATGTACTTCAATTACATCAAACGGTCTAAATTTTGGCGTTTTATTTCCTAAATATACCTGATTTGGCTCAATAGTTTCTTGAACAAACCCTAATAAATCTACAATAATTGCTGAAAACATTATTCTTACTGGTGATTTTATTTGAATTTTATTAGAGAGATAATTTTTTTGCATTTCAAACTTGTTTTCGTCAAAGTTTAAAGATTTATCTGATTGTTTGAATGTTTTCAGATAATTTTTAAGGGAATTTTTTATTTGATCGAAAGTATAATAACCTTTGTTTAAACCATAATATTTTGTTATGTTCTTCTCACTAAATCCTATACAATAAGGCGAACTTTCACTAATATTTATTACAAAATTGTCAGAATAAAAAACCGCTTAAACCGATAAAATAATTTGATTCTTCCTCTAAGTGTATAGGATGTTCCAAGTTTAAAACTAATTTAGAGCTTTCTGAAGTCAACTTGAACAGCTTCATTTTCGCAAGCGTTGCTTCAAGATGAAAATCTTCTATTTAAATGGAGAAATTTTTAAAGCAAAAAGATCAGATAAAACTTCAAACGTTTGAAGAAAATAAGAAAGATCAACCAATCAGATTGTTAATTGTTGGTTCAAGTGGATGTGGAAAAACAACTTTATTATTGAATTTTATCTACAATAGGTTGATTCCTTATTCCAATTTGTATGTTTTTAGTAAATCTTTAGAACAAGACGCTTATAAAAAATTGCAAGAGAGATTTGAAAATATTGAGAAAAACTTAAGCAAAAAGGTATCACATTTTTATAATGCCTCTGAGGACATAGTTCCATTAAGCGAGTGTAAACGCAATTCGTTAATCGTTTTTGATGATTGTATTTTGGAAAATCAGGACGTTATTAAGGAATATTTCGTAATGTCTCGTCACAAAAACATATCTTGTATCTATCTTTCCCAATGCTTTTCAAAGGTTGATAAACAAGTTATAAGAAATAATCTGAATATGTTGTGTATTTTTAAGCAAGATGATCACTATTCGAGAAAGATTTATAACAATTATGTGGGATCTGATATGAGTTTTAACCAATTTAATGAGCTGTGTGATAAAATTTGGAAGGAAGACTACGGATTTTTAACTATTAATCTAACTTTGAAGCCTAAAAATGGTAAATATTTGAATAAATTTTCTAATATAAATGCTGCTCAGTGGTCTGGCAAATCTACTTGATAAAATATTTGTTACAATTATTTTTACATTATCTTTACTTTTTATTTACATTATGAAAACAACTGAAAAACGGTAAATCTGTTCACGTTTTTACGTTCCACGTTCACGTTTTTACGTTCCACGTTCACGTTTTTACGTTCCACGTTTCGTGTTCCACGTTTCAAAATTTTCCTAAATAAATGGTGAACGTAACTTCTGAAGAAGCGAAAAAAACTTGATCAAATCGAAAAGAAATTAATCAAAGAATTTAAAGAACAGATTCGAATTGATGAAAAAGAACAAGAATTTATTCAAAAAATTAATCAACCTGTAACTTCTGCAATAAAAAACGTTGAGGGCAAAATTGAAAATGTTTTTAAGCGATAATCAAAATTTAATGAATTTGGTTCCAGTTGTACGACAATTTGCTGATATTTCGATACCAGAATCTGAGTTTTGAGTTGCCAAAATTACCATCTTCAACACCATTTAGACCTCGAATCATTGAAGACTCTACCATAGTTGAACCAATAAGTCCTGGAACAACGGATATAATAATTGGTGAAATTGGTAAAAAATTCCTTCCTAGAGTAAAAGATGATAAATTTGGTTTGTATTGGGATAAAAAAAAAGAAAAGTTTTATGATTGGAAATTTGCCCGTGAATTTTGAACATAATGATATCATTATTAATGAAAAAAACATATGAAGGAACTCAAGGTTTATGGAGATTATTAACAGACTATGACGCTCCAAAAGATAATTTATATTCTGAAGAAGATTTGAAAAAGTATACAGAAATTTTATGGGAATCTGACTCAATTTACAAAAATAATGATCCATCAACTAAGAAACCAAAGTCAAGTAAAGGTAAAAAATATCTCAATTTGATTAAACCAATTTGGGAAAAACGAATCGAAGGATCAGGTGTAAGAAAATACAATGATAATAAGATTGAGTACAGATATATCGACGATTTGACAAAACTCGATGGAATTATAAATTATATTTATGCTCAAGAGAAGGCTGGAAACAACAATTTTTTGAATGAAAAGAAAGCTATTAAAGATTTTATTTCGAACAAACTTGACGAAATGATTGAAAAACCTGATGGAATTAAATATTTAAAACGAGTTTTGCCGGCAATAAGTTCATCTATGATTGAAGGTAGCGGACTTTTGAATGATTTTATCAACAATTTACCTTTTGAATTACACGTACCAACTTATCAGTATCTGGGGCCTGGCACAAAACTCGAAAAAAAGACTACAAAGAGGAGATCCTGGTATAAATAAATTAGATCAAGCTGCTATGGAACACGATATTTTTTATGCAAAACATAGTGACACAAATTCCAGACATATAGCAGATAAAGTTTTGCAAGATAAGGCAATGGATAGATTTTTATCAAAAGATGCTAGTTTAGGTGAAAGATTTGTTGCACTTCCAACAGTTGGAGCAATGTTTTTGAAGAGAAAACTAGGAATGGGAATTGAAGAGAACTTGAAATTTTAACTATATAAATGGAGGTGAACGTAAATTTCAGCAAAAATCAGAAAGAAAAAATAAAATCCGCTTTTAAGAAAAAAATACCCGTTAGTATTCAATTTAAAAATAGATCAACTAAAAAAATGGCGAAGATAAGATATTTTTAACAAATAGACAATACAATAAACTCGAAAAACATAAGAAAAACAATAAAGGAACCAGAATAGAATTTTCTTATAATCAGTTGAAAGAACTTAAAAATGGTGGACTTTTGAAAGATTTATTAGATTTTGGAGAAAATATTCCAGTTGTTAAAAATGTTGTTCCTTATGTTCGTAAAGCTGCTCCAATCGTTAAAAAAGATGTGATTCCTATTGTTCGAAAACATTTTAAAATTGGTTAGATAAAGAGTTGGAAGATGTTACAGGATCTGGATTAGATGAAAAAACTTTGAATTACGTGAAATCAAACATTTAAAAAAATTTGAACCCTTAACATTCGGAGAATTGGAAGAAATCTGCAAAAATATTAAACATTTTAGAGGAATTTTCATGAGAGATACATTACCCGAAAAAGTTAAGAAATTTGAATGTGGAATTGTGAATTTAGACTCGATTTTGGGGAGTGGAACGCATTGGGTTTGTTATTATAAAAATGATAAGAATGCATGTTATTTTTGATTCGTATGGAAGAATTGAGGATAAACCACCTATAGAATTGATCAAATATTTGAAAAAATCAAGCGTTTACTACAATGACTCTCAGATTCAAGACTATAAAGATCCCCCAATTTGTGGTCATTTATGTGTTTTTGTTTTGAATGAACTGACTGATGGTAAAGATTTTAAAGAAGTTGTCAACAAATTATTGCTTAATAAATATGGATTCACAAAATATTTTTGACGTATTTGGTACACAAATTATTCAAAATGTAGATAATAGTTTCAATTTTGATAGTTTGAGAAATGAGTTTGATAACAAGTTAGAAAATTTATTACAAAACCTTCCAGATTCAGATATGTTTGCTGTCGAGATTGAAGATTTTTAAAGCAGAATATGATAACAAACTTGCAAATTTCATGAGTTCAAATGAAGTTGCTGATAAAATAAAAACTTTGGAAAAAGAATTTGATGATGGTGTAAAAAAATTATTTACCAATTTAATGTCTCATATCGAAAAAGCTGATAAAATTACTGAAGCGATCAAAGTTGAAAAGAATTATGTTAGTTTGGCTAATAAGAAAAGAATTGTCGGTGTTCGACCTGGTATTGACAAACATGATGTTGTTGTTAAAGAACAAATTTTAAAACCTCTAAAAATTATCAGAAAACATCGATATTGTTGATTTACATGATCCGAATGTTAAAAATGCCTTAGATTTTAAAGGAAAAAGAATTAGCGGTGTTAGTAAAGGAATTAATCCATTTGATGTTGTTGTAATGATTCAATTAGAAGATCCTATTAAAATGTTTAATGAACTAAAACAAAATTATGAGAATCATAAACAGCATGTTAAAGATTTTACAACAGAAGTCTATGACAAGTTAGAAGCCAGAAATAGAAGGTCAGTAGACGATGTTGGTGAAATTAATGAAAAACTTACTAATTTTTAAAGAGTCTTTTGATAAGTTTAGTTTAGATGCTACGAAAACTTTTGAGAATATTGGTCATAAATTTGTTGAATACAATGATTCTTATGCTGTCAAATTTCAAAAATTAGAAAAAAAAACTTAATAATATGGAGGAAGATCTTACTGAAATAGGTATTCGTGTAGGGTTTTATGCATGATAAAATTTCCTTATATAAATGGCGCTCATAATACTGTGTGAGGTGTAAGGCAAAAACTGAAACAAATGATATAAAATACTATGCAAACATCAATGGAGTTAAAAGAATTTCGGGAAAATGTGCTGAATGTAACGCAAAAAAGAGCCAATTTATAAAAACTTGAAATTTTTTCTTAATAAATAGAGATGGCGGGACATTACAGTGCTTTCGATCTTTTTATAATGCAACACGAAAGAGATTTGAAAAAAGAAACATTGGGATGACATTTCTCAAAAATATGAATTATCCGAAGATATGATGAGATTATACGTAAACAAATTGAATTGGTATAACATTGCTAAATATCAAAATCTGTCCCCAGAGTTCATTCAAGAAAATATACATTATCAATTAAAAGATCATATGTCTGTTCTTTGTCTCTATCAACACTTGAGTATAAAGTTTTTGGATGAAAATAAAGATACAGTTGATTGGAACAATATTATAGATAGCGGTTACTATCCTGTGCAAATTTTATTGAAATATGTGACCGAGATCGCAAAATTTAAGGAAGAGAATCCTGAATATGACGAAGTAGATCATTAAAAAATGACTCTAATTTATATCTTTTCTTATAAAAACGTACATTAGATCGATGAAAAAAATGATATCTTGATGTTTAAAATTTCTAAATTTTCTCTTATTAAATGGCGGACTACAGAAAATATGCTAGTGATATTGAAAGGGCGGAGTTTAAAAATTTCTATCCAATTAGTAAACAAAATTTGAATGAACCGAATAAAAGAACTGAGTTTAATATTGATTTTGGAGATAACTTTTGCTCGTCTAACTTCCAGTTTTATATTTCTGGAACTTTAAACAAAACAAGATGGTCAAGCATATCTTGGAACTGATAATGTTAGATTAATCGATAATTTTATACCGTTTTTATTTTCTAAGATTGAAGTAAGAAAACACAATAAATTGATAGAAGAAGTCGAAAACTGTGGCCAATTAAGCACTATTAAAGGAACTATTTCGTATTCAAAAAGTGATGTTATTTCTCAAACTTCTAATGGCTTTGAATCAGATTTTAAATTTGGTGTTTTTGAATCAGCTGGAAATTTATCTCATTTTGGATTAGGATTTTTTGAAAATGTTACTATTCCGATCTATAAAGGAGGATTTTATCTAAGTTTTATAAGAGCAGAAGACGATGATGCGATTATTAAAAACAAAAACTGGAAATGATATGCCAGTTGATGGCAAAATTACAATTAACGAGTTTTTCATTAGAAGTTCCAATGATTGATTATAAAACCACGAGTAAAATTAGATTGATTGATGAAATTACAAAAAGTCAAAAACATTATGTTTAATTTTCTAGATTGGCAATGTATTGAACAAAAAGGTATTTCCGGAACAACTTATTCGTTCGATATCACAAATATTTATAGAAATATCTTCAATCCCAAGTTCGTTATCATCGGTTTTCAAACAGATAGACAGAATAATCAAGAAAAAAATCCTTCAAAGTTTGATAGTTTGGATGTGAAAAATATCAGAGTAAAATTGAATGGTTCTTATTATCCAGATGAATTACAAAATTTAAACATTTCCGGTGGTCTTTTCAGAATCATGTATCAGATGTATCAAGATTTTAAGAAAGTTTACTGTAATAATAAGGAAATGTATTACAACCCCAAAGAATTTATAGCAAATAGACCCATTTATGTCATTGATACAACAAAGAGTTTGACAAATATTTCTAGTTCAAAGAACGATACAATTATCAATATGGATTTTCAAAAAGCTGTTACAAACGCGATTTGTTGTGTGGTTGTGGTTTCTGAGAAATTTTTAGCCTATGATGTGATTAAGAACGATATTAGAGAAATTCAGTAGTTAATGATGTTCATATTGTTTCTCTTTCATTCCTTCTAAAACTTTAAAAATATACTCTTTCGCTGATGAAAAAATCTCGATTTCTTCCGTAATAATCTTTGTAATCATAGATAAAATATCCTAAATAGTTGAATAATAAAATAAAATCATTTTGTTTTTATCTCGGTAGTTGAAATATAAACATAAACATTTGCGCTGAAAAATTTATATCTCGGCAGACTTAGTTCCATAGCTTCCATTTATTCTTTTTGTAAATGGAAGAGTATAATGCCAACTGTTACAAGTGTTATAATAGAGGAGAAATTATTGATAAAAGATTAGTTTGTAGAGATTGTAATTTAATTTTGTATGAAAGACCTAAACCTAAGAAATTTCGAAATAAGCTAACACATTTGAATAATCTGCTTAGAAAATTACAATATGGAGATAAGAAGCAAACAAAATTTGTCTCAGAATTTAGAAAAAAGAACAAAAATTTTTACTTATCTCTTGGAACCGTTGACAAAATTATTTTCCTTTTCAAAGAATACATTAGGTTTGTAGGTTTAAATACACACGTTTATTATGAGAAGATTTTACCTATAATCTTTCACTATTTAGACATTGAATTTGACTACGATTTTAAACCTGAAATCTTTGATGATTTTTATAGTACATTTGGAGAAAGTAAATGAAGAACCTCGTGAAAAGAATTTGGTTTTACTCACATTCTCCCCGACTTCTCGAGTGATTGTTAGCAAATTTCATTATTTCCGTTTATAGATTTTTTATTAAGATTTCTGGATTTTTTCATTAATACAGCTTAGAAATTAGAAGCCTACAATGAACAGTAAAACAGCTAAAGATTCGGTTAATTTTTCATTCGTGAGTTACAGATTAGTTTATTGTCCTTTAAACAGTATTTTACGTTGATTTTCTGACTGTCCCAAAAGTGAGCTAGAACCGCCCTTACTGTTTGATTTTACAGATTCGTTTATTGTCCTTTAAACAGTATTTTGTATGGAATTTCTGTCTGTCCCAAAAGTGAGCTAGAACCGCCATATTCATATCTACTCCCGTCACTATACCACGCCCAGGGACATTTCGGAGACTGTCTTTCAGCGCTTCCAAACTTTTCGATACTCTCTCGCGGAGTAATTTGGGGAGAGGTACACACTGTAAATGGTAAGGCTGTTCAACTTAACCAAGGCATAACCGTCACCGGAACCATTACTCACGGTGTATGCTAGTTGACAATGGTTAAAATGACTTAATACATTGAGTTTGGTTGTTTAAAATCAATAAAAATAAAAAAGTTTTGCCGAGTTTATAACAGAAATATGGTCTATAATTCTTAAATTATTCAATTAGTTTCCTAAATGAACACCAGATCTATTGTACAGAACATTAAATAAGAGAAGAGGAACTTAAGTTATGCAGTAATGGAAACGCCTGATTAGGTTCCACTATAACTTAAAATATTCCATTTTTTACTGTAATTAATTGCAAAATATAACATTTTTTACAAACAATTAATTAAAGAGTCGCTTTGAAGAATAATGCGTCGAGCCGAACTGCTAAATCAAGAGAGAAAATTGCTGGATTAATCTTATTTAATAATGCTCCTAAGTAACAAATATTTAAATTGAATAAGAGTATTATTAAATCATATAACTAACCGAAGAAATCTATTTTTTATTTATTAGATACTGTATTCTTAATTACTGATTATGATTTATATACATCATATATATATATATATATATATATATATATATATATATATATATATATATATATATATATATATATATATATAGTTTTCGGATTTTTTCGGACTGATGATAAAAACTTGCAATCCACGTAGCTCCTGAACCATTAGAGATATAGAAAAACTCTAAAACACAAAAATGTCTTATTTTGTAGTGTAGAATATAAAAATCAACATAAAATACAGGGTTTTCCATAAAATATTTAATGGCCGCCATATTGGCAAAAATTATGAAAACTTCCAGTCCACGTAGCTCCTGAACCATTAGAGATATTGAAAAACTCTCAAAAGCAATAATGTATTATTTTGTTGAGTAGAATCTAAAAAAAAACATAAAATACAGGGTGTTCCGTAAGAGATTTTAAAGTTGACCGCCATATTGGAAAATGGCGGCCATCTTCAAAAAATCTGAAAGTGTATCCCTGAGTGAAACTTAAAATTGAGCAAGTTCCAAATTTAAAGTGTGGTGCTAAGTCGTGTAATTAAAAATTTAGCTATTGGATCACTTTAGAAAACTCACCCTGTATATATCCCGTTTACTTTCGGTTTAACCATTAAAGTTATTCAATGTTATCAAACATCCGATATGGAAAGTCCACCAAAATGATAAACAAGTATGAAAAAGAACTGATAATTTGTTGAAAGTTTATATAATGTTTAACTGATATATAATGTTTACAAAGTTTACAAAATATCTTTATTCAGTAAACATGCAAGTTTTACAAGATACATCCCATGCACCACTAAAACGAGCGCGTGCGGGAACTCGTTTGTGTTTTAACATTATGCTTTTTACAGATTTGCAGTGTTACAGTCCACAGATATTTTTAACTTATAATTACTTTACGCACTTCTTAACCGAAGTTATTTTAGAAAAAATCACAAAAGTTCTTCAAGTTAGCCCATGTGTGTATGGGAGTTCAGACAAGAAGAAATTAATTTCTTTTTACTAGTATTCTTGACATTAAAGGCACCAAATGATAAAAGAATGAGAAACCCATATGATATATAATTAACAGTTTCTATTCAAACAATACTTCATATCCATAGAAACAACAAAGGTCTGATATTTTAATGTTTTGGATCATTAAATAGTATTACGAGTATGTGTCAGCATTTCCAAAGTCGTTCAACTTGCAGCACGTCAGGTCACCACCACATGTAGTACAATGTGATGGTCAGAAGCTGGACGAGGACCAGGACTTACAAGGATGAGTTACTTTTATTATTGATTAATCACAATTTTTCCTAATAATGACTCTTAAAACCAAAAAACAATTTACACTTTCGTTTTAGTGACAATTAAATACAACACAAAGCTCATGAAAAGTTTATATAAAACTTTGAAGTTTAAAATATAATGTATTAATTTGCTTAATTTCCTTATATTTTTTCAAAGACTTTCCCTGATTTTCTTTATAGAAAGCTACAAAACTTTTGTTTGGGCTGTTGTAATCCTCTCTGTACGCTAAGCGTGTGCAGGGAGAATTGGGTTAAATCACTTTCCAAATTCTGAGCGTCACACCAAGTCCAAGTCGCTGTGACTTTGGGGGGGGGGGTGGATCCCCCACATCTTTCAAGGCCTCTGCCGGTTAGGCTTTTGCCTTGTGTCTCGAGGGTCAAAAGCCCTAGTAGCTTTCGCTACCTGTCAGTGGGGTGAAGTGTCGAAGTTGTAGTCGATGTCATCAGTCATCCATAGGAAGACGCAGTTGGGGGACCTCCTGGGCGCGTAGCTCACGCATGTGATCCCACGGTGAGGAATCTGCAGCTATCCTCAAGGCTCGCGAATGTCGGGCCTTCCTTCTTACGAAGCTCCTGAATGGTAGGGACGTTGGACACGAAGCCCTGACTACGGGTTGTTTCCTCACGAACCAGGGCGACCCAGTGACCCGCCGGAAAAACACACGCTCTGGACAGCGAGCAAACTGCCTCCCTTGCGGTCTTGCATGTGAGGTGGTACCCATGCTGGGGCCGCATATGTGAGCACTGGTCGTATCAGAGCCGTGTAGAGCAGGACCGTCTCAAGTCAAGTCAAGTCGCTGTGACTGTGGGGGGGTGGATCCCCCACATCTTTCAAGGCCTCTGCCGGTTAGGCTTTTGCCTTGTGTCCTCGAGGATCATAAGCCCTAGTAGCTTTCGCTACCCTGTCAGTGGGGTGAAGTGTCGTGGTGCAGTCAAAGTTGTAGTCGAATGTCATCAGTCATCCATAGGAAGACGCAGTTGGGGGACCTCCTGGGCGCGAAGCTCACGGATGTGATCCCACGGTGAGGACTCTTGCAGCTTCCTCAAGGCTCGATGTCCAGGCCTTCTACGAAGCTCTTGATGGTAGGGACGTTGGACGAAGCCCTGACAAACGGTGTTTCTCACGAACCAGGGCGACCCAGTGGCCCGCCGGAGGACACACGACGCACTGGACAGCGAGCAAAACGGCCTCCTTGCGGTCTTGCAGGTGAGGTGGTTTACCATGCTGGGGCCGCATATGTGAGCATTGCTCGTATCGGAGCCGTGTTAGAGCAGGACCTTCTTCCGGCTCGGTAGCTTCGTGGAGTTGAGCAGGGGGCCGGTGCTGACGAAGCCCTTCCTCGCTTGGCCACAGATCCTCTTGACGTGGGGTTGTGAAGGTCAGCTTGGAGTCCAGGAGTACCCCCAGGTACTTGACTGAAGTCTTCCACGGTATGTCGTCGCCGTTGAGTGACAGGTGACGGCCCGTCCGGTTGTCTCCTTTGTCCTCGTGAAGTTTATGGCTTCACATTTGTCAACGTTGACCTTGATCCTCCACTTGGTCAACCAGGGCTTTAGTAGGTGCAGCTGCCGCTGGATGTAGAACCCAGCCATCCTCAGGTTGGCAGAAGTGGCCGTGAGAAGCGCATCGTCCGCGTACAGGGAGAGCTGCACTCTCGGAGCGACCCGAAAGTCGTTTGTTGTACCACAGGTACAGGATCGGGCCGAGGACTGATCCCTGTGGCACACCAGATGTCACTGGGCGGGTCGTGGAGGTGGTTCGGGCAAAGCTGTCGGAGAAAGTCCGGAGGTGGAGATAGCTGCGGAGCAGCCTGAAAATCCTGCCAGGCAATGGAGGACGATGAACAGCTTGAAGAGCAGTCCCTCGTGCCACACCTTGTCGAAGGCTTTGTTCACGTCTAGCAGGACCGAAGTGGAGTGGTGCATCCTTCCTACAGCCCCGGTGATGTTGTTCAGTACTCTACGAAGCTGAAGGGTGGTGGAGTGGCCGGTGCGGAAGCCGAATTTTTCTGTCCAGATAGACGTAAAAAAACTCCTCAGGGAATCTCGCCAAGACGATCTTCTCCAGAATCTTGGAGAGCACAGGCAGGAGGGAGATCGGCCTGTGGTTCTCCGGGAAGAGAGGGTCCTTGCCGGGCTTGTGTATCATGATCACGTTGGCATCGTTCCAGGGTGGTCGGGAAATGAGCCAGGCGTAGGCATGAGTTGAAGATGCAGGTGATCGTGACGATCGCCCAAGCCGGCAGGTTCATTCAATGCTGGAGTTCCTAAGGAGTCCAGGCCAGGGGCCTTATATTCGGGCAAGGGCGGCGAATGTGGTCTTGCACATCAAGTGTAGTCACAGTGGGGCAGTAGGTCGTCTTAGTCAGGTTTGGTATTCCTCCATTAAGTTTTCAATCATTTCGCACGTATTCTTTTCGTAGACATCAGCGTGTGGGGAGAATTGGTCTTCCATGGGGTCGGCGAAGGCCTCTGCTCGAGGGAAGTAGACAATGATTTTTCCACTGTGCTCAAGTCAAGTCAAGTCGCTGTGACTGTGGGGGGGTGGATCCCCCACATCTTTCAAGGCCTCTGCCGGTTAGGCTTTTGCCTTGTGTCTCGAGGATCATAGCTCTAGTAGCTTTCGCTACTTGTCAGTGGGGTGAAGTGTCGTGGTGCAGTCAAAGTTGTAGTCGATGTCATCAGTCATCCATAGGAAGACGCAGTTGGGGGACCTCCTGGGCGCGAAGCTCACGGATGTGATCCCCACAGTGAGCACTCTGCAGCTTCCTCAAGGCTCGATGTCAGGCCTTCTACGAAAGCTCCTGATGGTAGGGACGTTGGACGAGGCCCTGACAACGGTGTTTCTCACGAACCAGGGCGACCCAGCGGCCCGCCGGAGACACACGCACTGGACAGCGAGCAAACGGCCTCCTTGCGGTCTTGCAGGTGAGGTTGGTACCATGCTGGGGCCGCATATGTGAGCATTGGTCGTATCAGAGCCGTGTAGAGCAGGACCTTCGTGCTGGTCGGTAACTTCGTGGAGATGAGCAGGGGGCCGATGCTGCCGAAGCCCTTCCAGGCTTGGCCACAGATCCTCTTGACGTGGGGTGGGAAGGTCAGCTTGGAGTCCAGGAGTACCCCCAGGTACTTGACTGAAGTCTTCCACGGTATTTCGTTGCCGTTGAGTGACAGGTGACGGCCATCCGCTTGTCTCCTTGTCCTCGTGAAGTTTATGGCTTCACATTTGTCAACGTTGACCTTGATCCTCCACTTGGTCAAACCAGGGCTCCAGTAGGTGCAGCTGCCGCTGGATGTAGAACCCAGCCATCCTCAGGTTGGCAGAAGTGGCCGTGAGAAGCGCATCGTCCGCGTACAGGGAGAGCTGCACTCTCGGAGCGACCCGAAAGTCGTTTGTTTACCACAGGTAACAGGATCGGGCCGAGGACTGATCCCTGTGGCACACCAGATGTCACTGGGCGGGTCGTGGGAGGTGGATCGGGCAACGCTGACGGAGAAGTTCCGGAGGTGGAGATAGCTGCGGAGCAGCCGGAAAATCCTGCCAGGCAATGGAGACGATGACAGCTTGAAGAACAGTTTCCTCGTGCCACACCTTGTCGAAGGCTTTGCTCACGTCTATCAGGACCGAAGTGGAGTGGTGCTTCCTTCCTACAGCTGCCGGTGATGTTGTTCAGGACTCTGCGAAGCTGAAGGGTGGTGGAGTGGCCGGTGCGGAAGTCGAATTGTTCTGTCCTGATAGACGTGAAGAACTCCTCAGGGAATCTCGCCAAGACGATCTTCTCCAGAATCTTGGAGAGCACAGGCAGGAGGGAGATCGGCCTGTGGTTCTCCGGGAAGAGAGGGTCCTTGCCGGGCTTGGGTATCATGAATCACCTTGGCATCCTTCCAGGTGGTCGTGAAGTGAGCCAGCGTAGGCATGAGTTGAAAGATGCAGGTGATCGTGACGATCACCCAAGCCGGCGGTTCCCAAGCACGTGTGGTATTTACGTGTTAATACATAGTTGATAAACATTTTATAGTTGTTCATGATAATTATATTATTACGTATATCACACAGCGATCACTACGGAATTTTGTAGGAAGTTAAATATTCACCAATAGTTCAAACCTAGTGTATGAAAGCCAGCAAAGCTTAAGAACACTTAACGTTAGTAAATGAAATGTTACACATTCAAGATTTAAAAAAATAGAGTGGAACTCATTGTATACATATACGGTCTATAATTTGTAATTCATTAAATTAGTTACGGAATTTCACCACCAGAGCACTCTTCCACGCAACATTAAATATACAATATTTACTTTAAACTTAGAGCAAAGCATTACTGGACTCATTTGTTGCTTGTTACTGAGGTTTCCAGCATTACATAATTATTATTTTCTGTGTTATGATTATTAAAAAGGTAGCTGTGCAGGATATGCGATAGCAATAATTTGGTTCCAGGTGAAATACCTGCCCTGAGAAAACCATCACCATAATGATCCTTGATTAGACATTTGTTAGGGAATCAAAATTGAGTAATGATATAAATATATATAAAAAAAATTAAATTGTAACCGATTTTATTACACTGTATTTTAGGTTAATTATTATAACTGACTTAAAAGCAACATTTTTATATCTGACTATTTCAAAAATGCCGTTAAAGGAATAGTTATTGTAGATTAACACATGATATCGAGTATATAATTTTAGAGTACAAGGTTAATAAAACGTTCTGGTACATTTCAGTACAGATTAATATACTGAAAATATTATACTTAATTTAGTCGTTTGTTATATATATTTTATTACTACTTATACTGTTATATATGTTCATTACCTAATATCAAAAAAGGCAAAATAAATATAATATAAAATCGAGTGGAAACAGATTTATAAACACTTATAAATCAATAAAAATTGTTTCGAGATCTTTTACAGTAGTTTACTAATCACTGTGAAAATATCAACACACTACGCACTTGGTATGATACTACCCAAGAAACCCATTGTTTGGCCAACCAATAAATCACTACTTAAGCTGCAATGTATAAAAACAGAACAATTCAATAAAACGCAGCACTAGACACAGCATTAGTATAATTGCAGGACATAACTTATAGCCTACAACTTATCATACTTTAGTTTACTGTTATTGCATTGGTGATTACCCATAGTTACGTATAAGCAGGAAATATAGTACTTAAATCACATATTTGTGGATATGGATTACATTCTTTTAGTAAGCGGGATTATTAACTTAAGCGTGACTTCCAGAATAAAAATAATTGAGGAGAGATTCCAATCATAAATAATAGAAAAATCATTCGGGATATTAATAAAATTATTTGTATTCAAAGAAAAGATTTGTAATTACGTGATACATACGTTAGGCACAAACACTGGTAAGGAGTATTTAATTTTTAATACAACAAGACAGTAAAATACGCCAAACTACATGTTCTCACCCCAGTTGAACTCGATCTCATCCGTGTTAAAAGTGTCATAACAAATTTTAAAATTTGATATTTTAGTTTCGTTCTCCAAAATCAATTGGACAAATATATATTAAAGAAATGTATCACCAAAATGCTGGAGTTTTCTATTTTTCAGCTTTAGAGTTTTGAGTGAATTAACATATGTCTAAAGAAGCAGGAAGAACGTGGTTAAATTGTATAGAACTCAGTTGTTTATAAGATAAACTGTTAATCATTATGTAGGCTTTAGTTTTGCTGACTAGATTTCTGTTATGAAGAGCTCTAGGTATTACAATATTAACAATGCAACTGGTTTTTTTGAAATTCATATAAAAAATATTAGTCACAACTGAGGTATTGGTATTAAAGGAAATATTTTTAATGTAAATATATTCTTGTTGCCTTTTGAGTTTATGACAGATAGAACATTTTCTATTGCTTTACTCAGAGTAAAAATATACCATGCCGGTTCGTTCTATTTCCTTTGACATTTAGCCTTCAATGCTCGCTTTGGGTTCTAACAAATTAGAAACTTAATCACGTGTGTTTGACAATCATGAAATCACTTATATTATTGTAAAAGGACTTAAAAATAATACTAGTTTAATTTAATTTGTGCTGTTATTGAAAATTTTATGTAGTTATTGAAACAAAATTGTCAATTTATAGTCTCCGTTGTTGATGTTATGAATCATATTTATGAGAATAATGTTTGTAGAGAGTAATCAGTTAATTTTTATGGTTTATGAACTATCTATGTCCATTCTAAAGTCAAGTCCATTGATAATCACAAAAGCCATTTCCACA
>NW_025778836.1:0-46146 GCF_021130785.1 Homalodisca vitripennis | reverse complement strand
ATATATAGATACAAATTCTAACATAGTTCTAGAAGTGCTGGAAACTTGAAATTTGGCATGCAGGTACCTTTTGCAATATGACCCACAGGAAAAGTCTGAAAACCCGGGAATTTTTTACTTTTAAAACCCCTCAAAAAAAATTATCAAAAAAACGCGCATTTTTTACCCTTGCAGGGCTTTTTTGTAAGCCCGATAGCGGTGCGAACCTTTGGAGCTAGCTCGGATCTGACGAAAAATCGTTAGTCAGGAATGAAGTGAACTACAAAAAAGGTCCAGTGACTTTTTGCTCTATCTTCCATGGTTAAGCGACAAAACGCGGGAATGTTTGACATTCCAGAGATTTTTTCGCTTAAAATAAGTTTTGGAGCCCGATAGTGGCCGAACGGTAGGTCGTAGCTCAAATCTGATTGACCCATCAAATTAGCAAATTGCGCGATCTACAGAAAAGGTCCAGTAACTTTTTGCTGTATCTCCAGTGGTTCGGCCGAAAAAGGTGATTATGTGCAATTGTTTTGTAATTTTTACGTGAAACTTTTGTTTTCGGGCTCGATAGCGGCGAAACCATTTGGACGGAGGTCGAAATAAGACAGACGTTGGAGTTAGGAAATGAGGTAATCTACAAAAATGTGCCAGTAAACTCTTTACTCTATCTCCATTGGTTTGGCCGCAAAACGTGATTAAGTGAAAATATTTGGAAAATTTTCGCCTAAAAATTTACCTTTCGGGCTCGATAGCGGCTAAACGGTTGGTCGTAGCTCAAAACAAATTTTTAAAAGGATTTAAGAAAATTTTGCGTGATCTACAAAAAATGTTCAGTAACATTTTGCCCTATCCTCAACGGTTTGGCTGCATAAAACGCGTTTTAAAAGTATTGAGATTTTTTTAAGTTTTACGTGATATTTTTAAACACTGCCCAGTGCAGCCTTTTGTCCTAAGCTCTGTACTGCCTAAATTATAGGTCGTAGCTTAAATGCTGATGGCATAATCGAAAGACAAAATCAAATTTTCGACAAGAAAGGTCCATTCACTTTTTCTTGTAATCTCCTAACGGTATACCTTAATCGGGCTCGATAGCGGCTATATTAAACGGTTGGTCGTAGCTCAAAACAAATTTTTAAAAGGATTTAAGAAATTGCGTGATCTACAAAAAATGTTCAGTAACATTTTGCCCTATCCTCAACGGTTTGGCTGCATAACGCGTTTTAAAGTATTGATTTTTTAAGTTTTACGTGAATATTTTTAAACTGCCCAGTGCACGCCTTTTGTCCTAAGCTCTGTACTGCCTAAATTATAGGTCGTAGCTTAAAATCTGATGGCATAATCGAAAGACAAAATCAAATTTTCGACAAGAAAGGTCCATTCACTTTTTCTTGTATCTCTAACGGTTATCTAATATACTATACAGCCGCATGTTGAAAACTGTGTAACTGAACTGACTGATATATAGATACAAATTCTAACATAGTTCTAGAAGTGCTGGAAACTTGAAATTTGGCACGCAGGTACCTTTTTGCAATATGACCCACAGGAAAAGTCTGAAACCCGGGAATTTTTACTTTTAAACCCCTCAAAAAAATTCCATCAAAAAAACGCGCATTTTTTACCCTTGCAGGGCTTTTTTGTAAGCCTGATAGCGGGCGAACCTTTGGAGCTAGCTCGGTCAATCTGACGAAAAATCGTTTAGTCAGGAATGAAGTGAACTACAAAAAAGGTCCAGTGACTTTTTGCTCTATCTTCCATGGTTAAGCGACAAAACGCGGGAAATGTTTGACATTCCAGAGATTTTTTTCGCTTAAAATAAAGTTTTGGAGCCTGATAGTGGCCGAACGGTAGGTCGTAGCTCAAATCTGATTGACCCATCAAATTAGCAAATTGCGCGATCTACAGAAAAAGGTCCAGTAACTTTTTGCTGTATCTCCAGTGGTTCGGCCGAAAAAAAAAAAGGTGATTATGTGCAATTGTTTTGTAATTTTTACGTGAAACTTTTGTTTTCGGGGCTCGATAGCGGCGAAACCATTGGACGGAGGTCGAAATAAGACAGACGTTGGAGTTAGGAAATGAGGTAATCTACAAAAATGTGCCAGTAACTCTTTACTCTATCTCCATTGGTTTGGCCGCAAAACGTGATTAAGTGAAAATATTTGGAAATTTTCGCCTAAAAATTTACCTTTTCGGGCTCGATAGCGGCTAAACGGTTGGTCGTAGCTCAAAACAAATTTTTAAAAGGATTTAAGAAATTGCGTGATCTACAAAAAATGTTCAGTAACATTTTGCCCTATCCTCAACGGTTTGGCTGCATAACGCGTTTTTTAAAGTATTGATTTTTTAAGTTTTACGTGATATTTTTTAAACTGCCCCAGTGCAGC
Organism: Homalodisca vitripennis; assembly: GCF_021130785.1. NCBI lineage: Eukaryota > Metazoa > Arthropoda > Insecta > Hemiptera > Cicadellidae > Homalodisca > Homalodisca vitripennis. The sequence continues at coordinate 43,780 of NW_025778836.1, read as the reverse complement.
CTTTTGTCCTAAGCTCTGTACTGCCTAAATTATAGGTCGTAGCTTAAATCTGATGGCATAATCGAAAGACAAAAATCAAATTTTCGACAAGAAAGGTCCATTCACTTTTTTCTTGTATCTCCTAACGGTTATCTAATATACTATACAGCCGCATGTGTAAACTGACTGACTGACTGACTCACTGATATATAGATACAAATTCTAACATAGTTCTAGAAGTGCTGGAAACTTGAAATTTGGCATGCAGGTACCTTTTGCAATATGACCCACAGGAAAAGTCTGAAACCCGGGAATTTTTACTTTTAAACCCCCTCAAAAAAATTATGCAAAAAAACGCGCATTTTTTACCCTTGCAGGGCTTTTTTGTAAGCCCGATAGCGGGCGAACCTTTGGAGCTAGCTCGGATCTGACGAAAAATCGTTAGTCAGGAATGAAGTGAACTACAAAAAAGGTCCAGTGACTTTTTGCTCTATCTTCCATGGGTTTTAAGCGACAAAACGCGGGAATGTTTGACATTCCAGAGATTTTTTCGCTTAAAATAAGTTTTGGAGCCCGATAGTGGCCCCGAACGGTAGGTCGTAGCTCAAAATCTGATTGACCACATCAAATTAGCAAATTGCGCGAATCTACAGAAAAGGTCCAGTAACTTTTTGCTGTATCTCCAGTGGTTCGGCCGAAAAAAAGGTGATTATGTGCAATTGTTTTGTAATTTTTACGTGAAACTTTTGTTTTCGGGCTCGATAGCGGCGAAACCATTGGACGGAGGTCGAAATAAGACAGACGTTGGAGTTAGGAAATGAGGTAATCTACAAAAATGTGCCAGTAACTCTTTACTCTATCTCCATTGGTTTGGCCGCAAAACGTGATTAAGTGAAAATATTTGGAAATTTTCGCCTAAAAATTTACCTTTCGGGCTCCGATAGCGGCCTAAACGGTTGGTCGTAGCTCAAAACAAATTTTTAAAAGGATTTAAGAGAAATTGCGTGATCTACAAAAAATGTTCAGTAACATTTTGCCCTATCCTCAACGGTTTGGCTGCATAACGCGTTTTAAAAGTATTGATTTTTTAAGTTTTACGTGATATTTTTAAACTGCCCAGTGCAGCCCTTTTGTCCTAAGCTCTGTACTGCCTAAATTATAGGTCGTAGCTTAAATCTGATGGCAATAATCGAAAGACAAAATCAAATTTTCGACAAGAAAGGTCCATTCACTTTTTCTTGTATCTCTAACGGTTATCTAATATACTATACAGCCGCATGTGTAACTGACTGACTGATATATAGATATACAAATTCTAACATAGTTCTAGAAGTGCTGGAAACTTGAAATTTGGCATGCAGGTACCTTTTGCAATATGACCCACAGGAAAAGTCTGAAACCCGGGAATTTTTACTTTTAAACCCCTCAAAAAAATTATCAAAAAAACGCGCATTTTTTACCCTTGCAGGGCTTTTTTTTGTAAGCCTGATAGCAGGGCGAACCGTTGAACTTTGGAGCTAGCTTCGGATCTGACGAAAAATCGTTAGTCAGGAATGAAGTGAACTACAAAAAAGGTCCAGTGACTTTTTGCTCTATCTTCCATGGTTAAGCGACAAAACGCGGGAATGTTTTGACATTCCAGAGATTTTTTCGCTTAAAATAAGTTTTGGAGCCCGATAGTGGCCGAACGGTAGGTCGTAGCTCAAATCTGATTGACCCATCAAATTAGCAAATTGCGCGATCTACAGAAAAGGTCCAGTAACTTTTTGCTGTATCTCCCAGTGGTTCGGCCGAAAAAGGTGATTATGTGCAATTGTTTTGTAATTTTTACGTGAAACTTTTGTTTTCCGGGCTCGATAGCGGCGAAACCATTGGACGGAGGTCGAAATAAGACAGACGTTGGAGTTAGGAAATGAGGTAATCTACAAAAAATGTGCCAGTAACCTCTTTACTCTATCTCCATTGGTTTGGCCGCAAAACGTGATTAAGTGAAAATATTTGGAAATTTTCGCCTAAAAATTTACCTTTCGGGCTCGATAGCGGCCTAAACGGTTGGTCGTAGCTCAAAACAAATTTTTAAAAGGATTTAAGAAATTGCGTGATCTACAAAAAAATGTTCAGTAACATTTTGCCCTATCCTCAACGGTTTGGCTGCATAACGCGTTTTTCTAAGTATTGATTTTTTAAGTTTTACGTGATATTTTTAAACTGCCCAGTGCAGCCTTTTGTCCTAAGCTCTGTACTGCCTAAATTATAGGTCGTAGCTTAAATCTGATGGCATAATCGAAAGACAAAATCAAATTTTCGACAAGAAAGGTCCATTCACTTTTTCTTGTATCTCTAACGGTTAAGCCACAAAAATGCATTTGAAGTCAAAAGTTTGAATTAATCTGGAAAAGTAGATAAAGTTTGTCAATTTTTCACTCCCAAACCAGTAATCTTAAGTTTGGACATAACATTTCCCCGGTAACATTACCCTCTGGGAATTTCCTGGCATGGCTATATTAACTCCTGAGCAACCCTATAAAATTGGCACACGTGTGTCATTAACCCCGGTAACATTTACCCCCCTCCGGCGACTTCATGGTATGACCAGATAACCTCCTGAGTAAATTAAACCTCCTGATGTGTTAACTCCCACTCCCCCGGTAACATTATACCCCCCCCAGGCAATTTCCTGGCATGACCTCACGTCCGAATTTTAAAATTTACCAAATCTTCTTCACCCCCGTTGGTTCCAGCTTCCTGTTATGAACCAGGATTCACCCTTGAGTGCCTTAAAACCCCCGCGGTAACGTTACAACCTCCCCCTGGGAATTTCCTGGTATGACTAATGTCCGAATTTTACCTATCACCAAATCATTCTTATCCCCGAATTTGGCTAATACCCGAAAGGGGGCCTCAGATAACCTCCTGAGTAAATTAAACGCCCTGATGTGTTAACCCCCCTGGTAACTTTAAACCCCCCCTAGGAATTTCCTGGCATGATCTCATGTCCGAATTTTACCACTCACCAAATCTCTTAACCCCTCTTGGGAAGTTCCTAGTATGACCAGATAACCCCCTGATGTCTTAACCCCAGTTAACATTAAAAACCCCCCCCCTCAGGGAATTTCCTAGCATTGCCTCATGTCCGAATATTATCAATCAACTAATCTCTCTTATCCCCGAATTTACAAGCGTAAATTTAACCGCTCATCCCCGAATTTGCAAGCGTACATCATGGGGGCCTGGGGGCGTAGCCCCCAGCGAGCCGAAGGCGAGTCTAATATATATACAACCGCATGTGTAACTGACTGACTGACTGACTCACTCACTCACGTATACTAATTCTAACCTACTTCCAGATGAGTTAGAGACTTGAAATTTGGTACACAGATTGCTTTCCACGTGTAAACCACCAGGAAAATCCCGAAAAGTGAGATTTTTTCATTTTCAACCCCTTAAAAAAATCAAAATGGCGGACGCATTTTCTCCCCGTGTAGACCTTTCGTAGGCGCTCGATTGTGACTTAAACGAAGCATCCTATCGAAAAACGGAGCCCACTTACAGTATTCTCCTTGAAACTCTCTACAAGTTTGCAATTTAAACTTTTGCTCTATCTCTTAAAGTGTATATACAGAAGGCGCGAGAAGTTGAAAAACGTATTTTTTTGAAAATTTTCAAAAATTTCTAATAAAAAAAAACAAATTTTTAGAAAATAAATAATAACACCATAAGATGCATCGTGAAATTCTACACCAATAAACAGTTTGAAGTGTCTCAATATGTTTACCCAATCCCGAGAAATAAATAATTTTGTGATATAGTAGATCGGGACATTGCGATGATGGGTGGGGGAGGGGGGGGGGGGGGTTAACGTAAAGATAGTCCTAGGTTAACTTTTTTTTGGTGTCGATAGATAGGGAAAAATAATTCAGAGGGGTGGGGGAACGGTCCAGGGGTGGAAAAAAATTTTCGTCATTTTTTCGATATCTCTTACCGTTTACGAGATATTTGCAAAAAACTGTCATTTTTTTGCTATTTTTCCACCCATCTTCATTCGCGTTTCCAAAAGTCAACAGCAAAATTCAGTTACTGCTTTCCGAAGTGATAGTTTTGTGTCGGGACAACATTAGGGATCCTAGTGAAGAGAATTGATGGCCTTAGCGACTTCTGTACGGTACGTAGGAGTTGATATCCCTAGATGTCTATGAAATCCAAACTTAACTTTACGTTTCCTACTCAGTCTACATTGACTACTTGAATAGCCGTACTCTTAACTTGGCTGAATATTTTCGGTTTTATACTAGGCTTTATTTTTTTGTTGTTTCCTTAATGGATTGACTGTTTCAGTAAAAAATATATGTATTTTACGTCTAAATAAAAGTTCACGTTCATCGTTCTTAACATCCAAGTGACTACTTCTATTCTACTTCTTTGCTTTCTTTTCTTTTCTTATTACGCCATATTGTGACCAATTTTCTTACTTTTCTTTTGTGTTCTCGTTGTTTTTTATCTTATATCTTTTTATTATTTTTTTACTTAGTTAAAGCTTATAACTTCCTTTTTAACTTTTTAATATTTATTGAAATAAGCTAAATTGTAGATAGAGGCGGGCACTGTTGTTGACGTCCAAGTGACTATTCCTGCTTCTTTCGCTGTACTATTAGGCAACATTTTGCCCTTTTTTCTGACTGTTCCTTGTGTTCTCGTTGTGTTTTTTGTGTTCTTAATAATTGAAGCTTATATTCCTTTTTTAATTATTGTTTTAATTGTTTTATTCCTTTTTATTTGACGTTTAAAATGAATGCATTCCTCGAGGGGCAATGGTAAAAGAAGAGGTTGAGAGTGGGGACTATCTTAGTACTGACCATATGGATAGGTTCGGAAGCATACTGGATGAAAACACTGAGTATCATCCTGTAAGCTGTTCGGCCATTGCTGCAATGGAAGGTGTTTCGGCTGTCGCTACACCTCACATACAAATTCTGTTCTCGGGGAAGAATCGACGCCAGTTCTATCGGTCATTGGATTGTGGTCTTCCACGATGGCAGTAATTTGTATGTGTACGACAGTCTGAACAGTGCCCACCTCACTGCAGACCAAACTAAGCTGCTCTCCCTTCTGTTCCCGGACCTATCCATCGTTTCCAGCATTTATTCCCGTCCAAAGGCAAGAAAACGGTTTTGACTGCGGCGTATTCGCCATTGCTAATGCTACTTCACTTGCCCTTGGCCGGGACCCAGCCAAACTGCGCTATGATATACCATCAATGCGCCCCCATTTGGCTGAAATGCTGCGCACGGGTAGACTGAATATGTTCCCTACGCTATCAGTGTCCTCTCCTCCTGAGCCAATAATCAAAGATCCTAATTCTACTTGTTTAAGCATTGTCGAATCTTTACCGCCATTAGAAATAAGTACCATGTCCGTCTGTGCTCCAGTTAAAAAGGGGCCGGGTAGACCTAAAAAAGTGAAACGTGGCCGCCCTAAAACTCTTTCAACCACTAAGGAGGAGCAGATAAAAAATTCAAAGAAAAAGTACTCCTCAAACAATCCTCAAGTCAACAGGGACGCAGTGAAAAGATATACTGAACAGCATCCTCAAGTCAACCGAGATGCTGTTCAACGTTACACTGAGCAGCACCCTCAGGTCCATCGAGATGCTGTTCAGCGCTACACTGAGCAGCATCCTGAAGTTCACAGGGGTGCTGTTCAGCGTTATACAGAAAAAACATCCTGACACAAATTTACAAAAAGTACAAATATTTCGAATAAAAAATCCTAAATTGACAGAATTAAGGCACATTTCCAACATACTAGCACGACGTGTAGTTGAAACATGGCCCAATGGCGTATTGGAAAATAGATAATTTAGTCTATATTAATTCTTACAAACTAAAAAAAAATAAGTTTATGGGACGAAAACATTTCAAAGTGTCCTCATTGTCATGCAAGGCTGTTCGATGAAGAGAAGGATAGGAAGAAATGGTGTTGCGGTGAGGGATCTTATAAAGTCCATAATTTACCTCCTCTGGACGCCAGTTTCTATTCTAACCGTCTGTTCATCGAACGAGCCCGTGCCTACAATGACTTGTTTGCCTTCTGCGCTCTCGAGGTGACTGGGGGGTACCGTCATCCTTCAGGCCTCGCCTTCTTTAAGATCGAAGGTAAGATGTACCACCAGGTTTCACAGTCTGGACGCTCCAGGTCAAAAGTTTAGGACCAAGGGAGGTGATGTCCAGTTTGTGAACCGGTGCCGCCTGTACATAGATGATGGCGAGGAGCGCAAAAACATTGCCATGGGTAGATCATTGAACTCAGAAGTCATTGATGAAATTAATACATATCTTCTTTCCTGTAATCCTTTCATCAATGATTTCCGTAGATTGAGTGATGAGCCTTCAGTCAAACGCTCATTTGGAATTTGAAGTGACCAGCAGATCTACCCATGGCCCTGTTCTTGGAGATAGGCAAACAGGCATTGAAGTGCACGCTGTATTGAGCAATGAAGACACCATAACTGATCCAAGAAAAATTGACCATCTGGAAGAAGAGTGATAGGCGTCCGTCTTCCGTTGACCTCTTTAGCCCCTTAATGGAGCCTTTCCAATATCCGTTGCTCTATCCTCAAGGTAATTTAGGGTGGCATATTGGGCGCTTAGACAACCACGGGGGGAAACTTTCACAATACAATTACTCTAGATGTCTCCTCCTCTCCGATCCCCGTTTCTCGCATTTCGGCAGGCTGTCTCAAGCATGGCAGGTCGAGATGTTCGCGAGGTACGAGGAGGAGCGTCTAAGATTTATTCGTTTCTCCCAAACGCGTTCTGCTGCTCAAAATTCCTTGAGGATAGGACCACTGGACGAGCTCCTTGAAGCTCAACGGGGTAGGCAAGCTGGTGGGCAGGTTTTAGGCGACATCACCCGCGATGAAACAGTCTTGGGTGAGGGTGGGGTGCAGGCTGGAAAAGTTTACCTCCCAAGTTCGTTTACCGGTGGACCCAGATACATGAAGGTACATTACGAGAACGCAATGGGCCTTGTGTCTCGTCTGGGTTCACCTACGTTTTTCCTGACGTTCACCTTCAGTGCTACTTGGGAGGAAAACAAGAAGGCCTGCCCTCACAACAGCGGACGCAGTGACCCCTCAACAGCCTGCAGAATCTTCCAGATTAAACTTGGCGAACTCCTCCGAGATCTGCGCAGCGGAGCAATGTTTAGCCGTCCGGTTTACATCGTCTATGTCATTGAAATGCAAATGAGGGGCCTTCCTCATGCCCACATTGTGTTTAAAATTGACGGCGATGGACCGGTACAGGCACGTGACATTTGACTCCGTAATACGCGCAGGACATCCCTTTGGAGGAGGAAGCCGCTGGAAGACTCAGGAAGTTGGTGCTGAAACACATGATTCATGGTCCATGTGGTACTGACCACCGCACCGACTTCCTGTGCTGGGACTCTGCAAAGGGGCACTGCAACAAGTTCTACCCCAAGCCTGCCTGCCAAACCACCCACGTGGACGAGAGGGGGTTCGTCCAATACAAACGAGACTACACAAACGAAGGCTTTATCACATCACGTAGGAGACAGATCAAAGTGCATGATGGCTGGGTCGTTCCGTACAATTCCGCATTACTGCTCAAATACGAGGCGCACATAAACTTGGAGCTTGCTTCTACTCGTCGCGTAATCAAGTACCTCTTTAAGTACCTCATGAAAGGCGGTTCTCTCCAGAACGTAACCGTCACTCCCCTGGGGAAACAAGAGGATGAGGTCGAGCATTACGTGACGAAGAGAATGGTGGGTGCCAGCGACGCATGCTGGCGTCTTCTCGACTTTCCTGTGTCAAAGCTCGAGCCCACCGTTGTTGACTGTCTTCCCGTGCATTTAGAGGGCAAACAAAGTGTTGTCTTTCGGCCGAGACAGCTCTCTGATGCAGTCAACTCAAGCAAGCTCCAAGCTTATGGTCTACTTCAATCGCCCGCACCATGAAACTTTTGACAATGTCACGTACCAGACATTTTACGAGAAGTTCATGGTGCACACTAAGCGCCCACGTACTGCGGAATTGTACGAACACCCCGATGGCCATCACTTTGTAACGACTCGCCAGCGTGGTGAGAAGGTATGTAGGTTGATGTGGGTCTCTCCCAACCGAGGAGAACAATACTACCTTCGTATTCTACTTATGTCTACACCTTGCCGTGGTTACGTTGATCTTCTGGCTCGTGGCGGTCCTGGTTGCCGGACGTTTCAGGACGTAGCCCGCAATCTCGGCCTGGTGGGAAGACGAAGAAGAATACAATCACGCGCTGCGCGAGGCATCTACGTTTATGACTGGACCTAGGCTCCGTTCCTTCTTCGTGATCCTCTGCAACATGGGAGCTCCCGCTGCTCTTCTGTGGGAGTCTTTCAAGAACAACCTTAGCGAGGATCACTTAGAAAGGAACCCTCTCGACCCTGAAACTGGCGGTGTGAAAACTTACCTTGATAGACATCGATCGGAGCCTCCGCCAGCAGGGATCGTGCTTGAAAGATCATGGACTCCCCTACGTCGAGGATGACACGACTGAGTTAGGTAGAGAGCTACTCAACTACGGCGAGAACCTCCAGCGAACCATCGTTGAGGACTGGGTGCCCAAACTCTTCCCCAGACCAGCGCCGTGTGTTTGAGTACGTTCGCTCTCTGCTTCTCAACCCCCGTGACCGACGCACTTCTAGAATCATATTTCTGGACGGTCCCGGGGGTTATGGGAAGACCTCTCTGATTCGTGTCATCCTTGCGTATGTCCGTGGTTGTTGACAGGTTTGCACTCGCCGTGGCTAGCTCAGGGATTGCTGCAAGGAACATGGCTGGAGGAACAAACAGCACATAGCATGTTCCGACTCCCTCTAGACCTAGGTCACGGCACAGGTGTGTGGAACATCACCAACGGGTCCCAGCGAGCAAGAAACTCATCAGAGCAGCACAGCTCATTGTGTTTGATGAGGCCCCGATGGCACACCGCTACATCTTCGAGATGATCGACAGATCCCTCCGGGATCTCATGAATAGTAGTGTTCCATTCGGGAATAAGATCTTCATCTGCTCCGGGGACTTCCGTCAGATGGCGCCCGTCGTTGAGAAGGCTCGCACACCAGCTGATGTCGCGTGCGTGTCACTTCGGGCGTCACATCTGTGGCGACTGTTCACACTATTTTCCCTGACGACACCCCAGAGAACTAGTGGTTCCATTGACTACTCCAACTTCCTCCTTGGAGTAGGCAATGGAACAATAAAATCCTTTACTTTTTGGAGAAGGCCGCGAGAGAGAGTCTCTCTCATTCCCCTCACTGGGGTGAGATGCCTCACTTCTCTCGCGGACTTAATAACGGATGCGTTTCCTCCTGGTGTTCTGCGAGATCCTGATCTTTGTGCGAGACGGGCAATACTCTCAACTCTGAATGTGAACGTCAAGGAGATCAACGGTCGCATCCTAGACCTCATGGACGGGCGCATTCATGAGTTGAGAAGCGCGGACACCGTGGACAGAGAAGACGACGACGGGCTGGATGTGGACGTAAATCTCCTCAACCAGGCCACTGGCAAAGGAGTGCCAGTATCACGTCCTGCGTCTCAAGGTCGGCTCCGTATGCTTAATCATGAGAAACTTAAATATCGGTGATGGACTCGTGAACGGCACCAAAGTCATTGTGACGGCGATCAGCAGCCGACTGATCACCGTCAGACTTATCGGCAACACGCAACCTATCGGAATTCCCCGGATTACGTTCAGGTTCGCGTTTGCCGAAGGATCGCCGCTCCGGGTTTGTCGCCGTCAGTTCCCCCTCATGTTGGCGTTACTGCATGACTGGTCACAAGAGCCAAGGCCAGACAATTGAGTACGTCGGAGTCGACCTGAGAACGGACTGCTTCACTCATGGCCAGCTCTACGTCCTGTTGAGCAGAGTGAGACGTCCAGACGACATCGTCGTTCTTGTACCAGACGACAGAATAGTAGAAGGAGTCGCCTATGCAAAGAATATTGTATATGACGAGCTCCTTCTAAACACTGATTAAGTCTTCGGCAGTAGGCTAGGGGATCTGCCACTTAAAAAAAACTCCCCGTCGTGATTTGACCTAGCAGTAGGAAAAGGGAACTGCTTTACCAAAACTCCCTGATGATTTCATTAGCAGTAGGCAAAGGGGACTGCTTCACCAAAACTCCCTGATGATTTCATTAGCAGTAGGCAAAGGGAACTGCTTTACCAAAACTCCCTGATGATTTCATTAGCAGTAGGCAAAGGGAAACTGCTTTACCAAAACTCCCTGATGATTTCATTAGCAGTAGGCAAAGGGAACTGCTTTACCAAAAACTCCCTGATGACTTTATTAGCAGTAGGCAAGGGGATCTGCCAGAATAAAACTCCCCGTTTTGTGTAAATATGTAAATAGATATGGTCTCTAAGTTTGCCGGCCTCCCCGTGGCGAGACTGGATACGCCAACCTCAATATCTGAGCGTTGGTAAACCGACGGGCAAACAACTGATTTTCTGTTCTTTTCAAAATTCCAAACACATTTTATTCTATATTTTTAAACCACTATTCATATTCAACACACACAAAATCAAACCATCTCTTTTGCTTAAAACGAATAATGACAAATTAATTAAACAGCAATATTCTTTTCATCCTAAAAAATAAACCCAATTTCTTTTACCTCAAAGTCAATTCACCATTCATTAACATTGTCTAAGTCATCGTGATTATGTACAATTTTGTTGTAACTTTTTACGCGAAACTTTTGTTTTTGGGGTCGATAGCGGCGAAACCATTGGTCGGAGGTCAAAATAAGACTAATGTTTTATTTAGGAAATAAGATGACCTACAAAAAAGGTCCAGTGACTTTTTACTATATTTCCCTTAGTTTGACCGCAAAAACGCGATTAAGTGAAAATATTGGACATTTTCGCCTAAAAATTTACATTCCGGGCTTGATAGCGGCTAAACGGTTGGTCGTAACTCAAAACAAATTTTAAACGGGATTTAGGAAATCACGTGATCTACAGAAAAGGTTCAGTGACTTCGGGAGTTGGCTGAGCGTTAGCTAAGCGTCAATAGTAGATAGGGACAGAGGAATATTTATTATGTTCACAGACACAATACCCTCTAAAAAAGGCCCAAGTGTGTCATTAACCCCCGGTAATATTAACCCCCCCCCCGGGGATTTCCTGGTATGACCTGATAACCTCCTGTACATTCAACCCCCTGATGTGTTAACCCCCCTGGTAACATTAAACCCCCCCAGGGAATTTCCTGCCATGACCTCATGTCCGAATTTTACCAGTCACCAAATCTCTTAACCCCCCCCCCTGGGAAGATCCTGGTATGACCAGATAACCCCCTGGAGACTTATCCCCCGGTAACGTTAACCCCCCCTGGGAATTTGTTCATATGACCAGACAATATCCTGACGAAATTAAACCCCCTCTTGTCTTAACCTCCTTAACATTAATCACCCACCCAGGGAATTTCTCGCCTTGACTAGATAGTCTCCTGGTGATATTAAACCCCCTGTTCGACTTAAAATACTGCCTTGAGGTCGGTTTTTATTATGTTTTATACTAAACAATTCAAGATAGCTGACCCGTGCAGACTTTTCTCCCGAGCTCATTTCTGGCTAAACCATAGGTCGTAGATCAGATCTGAGGGCACAATCGAAAGACAAAATTAAATTTCCAACAAGAAAGGTCCAGTCACTTTTTGTCGTATCTCTCACGGTTTAACCGCAAAATGCCCTCAAAGTCAAAAGTTTTTTACGAAATCCGGAAAAAAAATCTATGAAAAAGGTCAATTTTTAAATCCCTTGTCATTTACTTAATGTCCGGACTTAACCAGTCACCGAATTCCGCTTATCCCCGAATTTGCAAGCGTTTACTTTGGGGGCCTGGGGGCGTAGCCCCCAGCGAGCCGAAGGCGAGTATGTATTATATAGTCTAAACCCATGTTTTAAAAGTTTTTCAAGTCATTCCTGATCTGGAATACTGATATAAACATTGTGTCTAGAATAGTATTAAAGAAAGGATATTAAATAAGCAGTCATAGGTAACCATTTGGTCAGGTAGAAGTATAGTGTAAGTTTACGCACTTATGACCGAATTCCTATATTCTCCATTCAGGTTACTATCCGATTGGGTAGAACATAGACGTAGTCTTATATTGCGAACCATATGTTAGTAAATCATTCCAGGGACTGGAAACTTTCCTTTACGTGTGATGTCTACCCAGTCAATATCTCGAGAGCAAACTAACCCTTAGACTTAAATTGTGCATGACATTTCACTACTATCTAAGCAATATCGTGTTGGATTATAGTGTATTTCACTCGATGCAATTTTCCTCAGCATTGACGAACGTGTTTACGTAATTTTATTTAGGTTACGTTAAATGGGCAAACGTAATGGCAACGATAAAATCGTATAAAAAAATAAATGTTTAGAAAAAATGAGTACAACAATCATACCAAATTTTAACATGTTACATAGAAGCACATGGAGCCTAATAAAATGAGCTAAACACTATAAATTACACAGTTTTTTATTTTATATTTGACACCTGCTAGGAATGTACAGAAGGTATCGAGCTAGAGCAATCCACAGACACAGGGGTCTCGTGTACGATAAGATAATTGTAAAATACTCTAGTCAATATAGCTTGTTTCTTCAAAAATAAAAGTACAAGAAATATACTGAGATATTCTTCTTTGGTTATACTCAACCATAAAATGACCATTGATGTACAAAGAGTTGAGGAACCCATTATATAAATGTAACATGTATTAAAACACTGGATTTTATGTTAGAAAGGTTATGACAGAAACAAGCCATGAAGGCAATACCAAAATGTGTCATTAGTCACTTTATGTGCTAACTGTACGTGAACGCATATGTGTAACGTATCAGCATTAATGCCTCCCTGCGGTCTATGCGTTTATCTATCTCCATCTCTCTCCGGGACACTCCGCTACATGAACCGCAGTTCACAGCTCAATGCGATACCACATTCGACATCTAATTTTTAAAATCAACCTCTGCATTGTCAGTAACTTACATGAACATTTCCTGAATATGTTATTTTATTACTTGAACAATCTTAGCAAACCAAAAACAAATGATCACAAAGTTGAAACTTTAGGGGTAAGTGGTGAAATTTTTAAGATGTATCTAGAATTCATATCAGTAAAAAAATGTTAAATTATTAAAAATAGAAAAAAATACATAATACCTATTCTAATATTGTAATTTAGTGATCAACTATAATATTTTATTAAATTAATTATATTTGAATCGTTGTCCAAATATGGATCTAATCTTCTTGTGAGAAGTACAACTTTGTTTATTATGGCATATAGACTGTCCGCTTTATTATTTTGTGATAACAATGTACAAGCTAGTGTTGAACTTTCTAAACTTGTAAAGTATTAATGTACCAAAGCCTGTAATCAAATATGTTACTCTACCACCGACTAAGCAATAATTGAACAAGCATTGGCCCAAGTTGGGAACAGAAGATAGAGCAAGTTTAGCATTAACTGCTTGTAGTTTTCCACAATGTACAGTTGCACTCTACCAAGGACTGTAGTCAGACTAAGCGACATCTGGACAGCATTGGCCCAAGTTAGGAACAGAAGATGGGACAAGTTTACCGTTAATTGTTTCTTTTTCAGGCAATTTCTGAAAATGCCTATCCAAAAACATAAAGTATGAGACACGGTTTTAAGTGCAGGTTTTATTTTGTTAAGTGCATGGTAGCCATTTCTAGCATCTTATTTGAGTGAAATTGATGTGAGGTTTCAATATTTTTTTACCATTTTTTATTACAAAATTGTTTACAAGTGATGGGGGTTTATACAAAATTCTAAATTTGATTAGCCATTAAATTGGATAGAGTTATATTAGATATCTCTAGTTTGTGTTATTCTTCTTCTTTTTTACAATTACTTTTAAAATGACAGCGTCTCTTGTTGGAGTTCCGGTTTAGAAATTTGACTAGGGATACATCAAAAAACTGATAAAAAAAGCCCCAAAGTTAATTGGGAGGAGAGTTGGTTATTTTTAAGGCACACCGTATATAAAGTTTAAATTCGGAGTGTTCTTATTTTAAAGTTGTAATATCCGTATTATTGGATTTTCGGCTTCAAAATTAATGTGCAGATGTAACTTAATAACAATTACTTTACAATAAAAATGCTAATATTATTACTTACAAATAAATTATTACTATGGTAAATATTGCATCCGACTGTAAGATAATACTTTAATTAATCTACAGTAGTAAAGGACACAAACAGCTTTAATCAAACTACCTGTTTTAGGAATGGCGGATGACATAAGGAACAAAAATTAATAAAATCATTAAACTTTAACTTAAAAGGATGTATTAATACAATAGATTTCCGAAACCACTGAATTAAAATGTATCAGAGAAAACTCGAAACTCGATGACGGACGATAGTAAATGTCCATCATCATCCAAATAAACTGCCTAATCACTACCTTCAGGTTATCTGAAGGATTAGTTATTTTCCTGAGTATTTTTCAAATATTTAATCCATCACCACAATTATTGCAATCTATTTACAAGCAGAAATACTATGAAAGTCAATGTAAGTGGATTTTTCAATCACCGTAATGTTGAATATGTTGATTTAGGACTGCCCTGACATGGTGACGTATATTTGTGCAGCGGTCAGGAAGTCTGCTTCTCTGGTGAAACTCGTGGCCAAAGTGCTCAGATTTGCATCCACCTTTAGGGTTAAAGATAATGTACCTAATGGACGAAACACATAGAATTGAAGATCTCTGAGGTTGTAGTAATACATACTCGATTTGCAAAGTTTACTCATAAGTTTAACTGTGTCAAATAAAAAACTCACAGCACCACCTCTACAAGTTACAATAACATACTGTCTTGCCATTTTGCTGCCAAAATAGAGTAGTAATGAACTCAAATGATATCTTAGGGGTGGGCTTAATGGTTCCAATGTTCTACGGAATTTTGCCTACGTACTTAATCATTTACTAAAACTTTAAAATTTACCTCTCCTCACGTCTATGTCGACTCAGCATCTTCAATCGACATTGCAGCTGTAGTCAGCAAAAAGTAAAGATTGATAGACTAGAAGTCTAAAACATGAATACTGGAAGTACTCGAAATTGTAATCATAGTTAAAGAGCACTCTTAAACTCGCATAAAAAAAAATCACCCCGGTATTAGCCATTTATCGAGACAACTTATAATCACAACGACGTGGTCTTCTCAGAAGGACATTACCACAACTATTGTCTGTATTAAATCTTATACATAAAACATTATCAAAGGTAAGTTAATTTACTATTTACAATTTAAATTTATATTACATTCAAATTAGATGTCTCCCATGAAAGGGCTATTTTATAACGCTAAAAATATAAATTGAACTTACGGACAAGGCGCGCGATGTGTTGCTGCAAGTTCGAGAGAGAAAAGATTATTACGTGTGCCGATTAGATTATTCCACCAAGAATGTAATTCCAAGTACATTGGATTAAACTTATTCTAACCATTAACGAGTAACAGGATTGCGAAAAATGTGTATTATATCAAATTAAACCAAATAACGGTACAATACATCATCTCTTATAACGTCATTTACTAAAGAATATAGTTATTTTTAAACCAAAATATCACTACAGTATTAATCTATTTTTAATATTTTAAAATGGTTTTAATCGTTCATTCGTTTAATGTTTCAAGCTTAGCGTGCCGGTTAACAAGTAGAACGGTAATGAGGATGATCCAAAGATATACAATTATGCTTATAAATTATTACGAATATATTTAATTTATTTTTAGATATTGTCAATGAAAGTTTATAGCAGTGTGAAGGCCGCTAATCCCTTTATGAATCGTTAAAACAATCAACATTTATTACTCTCGAGAAATCATAACTTCGGCAATTAATCTGCACACTACAGAAACCAGTCAGACGTTTAACTATACTTACCAAAGTAACGTTTTCCTCTGATATATTTCATTCAGTGGTTCGAAAATGTGTTGAGATAATAAAACCAACGGAAGTTAGAGTTTAATAATTTTATATTTATTTCTTACTCCCTGCAACATTCCTAAAGAGTCCGTTTGATTAAATCCGTTTGTGTACTTTTATATAATAATTAGAGTATTGTCTTACAGTCGAAAGCAATTTTTTACCATATTAAATATTTATTTATAAGGATAATGTTACTATTCGTACTGTAAATAAGATATTAGTAAGTTTAATCTATACATAGCTTTGAAGCTTAACATCTATAATACGTACAGAACAACTTTTAAATAACTCAAAATTCTAACTTTATACACAATGTGTTTTAAAAGTCTCACCCCTCCCCCTATTAACTTTCTTAAGAATGGAGATGGAGTTGATTTACTTTGAGCATTTTTATATGACCGAGCAGTTTTTGATGTATGCAATTTATTGTCCCTCCCCCCCCCCTCCAAAAATGGGGTAGTTTTAGTAAGTCAAATTTCTAAACCGGTACTCCTAGCAAGTGATACCTCATTTTAAAAGTGTTGTAAAAAGAAGAAGTATAATATAAATTTAAATGTTCATTTAATACAAATAGCTAGTCGGTAATGCAAAATAATGTTTGTCTCTTCTTTCAAAACGTAATAAACGTCTCTATATTTTTATTGAGTATAATTTTCTTTAAATACATAACAACAATGAAAATAACACTAACTGCAAGGCAAAACTACTATGCGAGTATTTCTTCTCCCATATCACGAGAAAGGACTCTTAGCTGAAGGTCAACTGTCAAAGTAATTCTATGATCCTGTTATTCCTGTAGAAACAATAACAAAAGATTTTACTTGGACAAGTGAACACTTTAAACTTGTCTTCAAATTCAGTAATGGTTTCACCTGATAATATATAAACGCATAAGTTTAGAATAAATATTCGAAATATACATGTGTATCCACTGTTTCCATTATAAAATAATTCACAAGAAATCCAAATGAATAAATTTATCTTTAGGTTTAAACGTTAAATGTCTTAATAAAAGTTTATAGTTTTTGTTTCATCAATTACAAAATTAAGAGATACAATTCTTTTGTGTATATCTTAGAAGTGATTTAAACAGAATAAAATACAAGGTATTAATAATATTGTTACGTATTCAAATATGTCTTGAGAATGATAAATCCGTGAAACACTGTTTCATATCCTGCTACAGAAACTGAAATAATGAACACAATATTTACAGTGTAATTGAGAAATATCCGTGGATAGACGGATATTTATAAGAAAATAGTGGAACATATTCATTCATGAATTAAAATCTGCATTTTATAAAGCATTAAAATAATGAGTGGGTAGTTTGTTGAATTTCCTGTGTGCTAATCAATTTTAATCTTGATAAAAACTAAATAAGTCGTTAGAATGTATTTAATTTTTATGTTAGGTACGATTTATGAGGATTATTTTGTGAAGGACAGAAGTATTACTTTACATGAAAAACACAAAGCCAATATTTAAGACTTCTATTGTTTTGTGAGGCCTTTCGATAGCGATTCTATCTTCTTCAGACACATCACACAGACTTTTGTGATGTGTCTGAAGAATATAGCCTCGCTATCGAAAGGCCTCACAAAACAATAGAAGTCCTTAATATCGGTTTTATGTTTTTTCATGTAATTTAACAGTGACCAATATAAGCTCCATCTACAGCAAGGACAGAAGTACAGCATTTTATATACGTAAAACAATCGCACTCACTTGCGAATTGTATATAAATAAGTGGGATTGATTTAACGGTTAATTTATCTAGAAGAACGAAGTGTGTTAGATAATAATGTAAGTGTTAGCTATTTTGGAATGTTTAAATATGAAGGAGTTGGTGTTATGGAATCATTAGTTTATGTATTGTACACATAAGCGGCGTGTAACAAGACTTAACTAAATATAACGTACTCTATAGGCGTTTGTCACATATTTCTGCTTTTTCCGAGTTAGTTGGTATATAATATTACTATGCTGATATGGATCATGCAGGGTAGTCATGATGTTGTTGGGGGGTAGAAGGACACCCCACAAGGAGTCAGAGGAAAATTGTTAATTAGAGCATAGATCGAAGTATACATCAAATTAAAGGTCTTTTTAACATGCCGCAAACCGGACCTTACCATATACGAAATTGGCTTTTTAAAATTACTCTTAAATTATGCAAATTAGTATGATGTAATTTAAAGATTTTCCGCTGACTCCTTTTAGGCCTTTCCCCTGGTGAGATAAAACCTGACAATCGCATAAAAATATACTTTTGATATTGCTCTACAAATTACAGCTATAAATAGTCTCATTGCTTTACAATAAATTATTAAAGGTTCCGGGACTTTTCAAGAAAACTGTTGTATACATGAACTGTGATATTAATTAGTACATTAAATTGTAGAAGCAATACTAGTTGTGTGTTATTGCGTGCAATACGTAAACCATTGACCATTTTCTGGTGATCTACAACCACCTTATAGCACATCACAGATGTGTGTTGTACGTCAAGATGAGATTAACTTACTAAGGTCTTGAGATATTATGCGCTACAATATTCTCAACTATTTACAGATTTCATAATAGAGATTCTTGTCTTTCCAGTAAATTTACTATATCTTATGCCAATTGTAACACGTATTCTTATTTGTAGTAAAATGTGAAACTAAACCCCAGACTATGGTAGCTTACTACTTTCGCCGATCAAATACTGCGTTTGTCTCCTCATCAGTCAGAAAGCTTTAGAGTCCATTCCCTTTCAATAGATGTGGAAAACAATTTCTGACAAGTCTTTTCATTTTGTATATTTTTACTTGTGATTTTCTATAATGCCACTACTATTCTCTTCGGCATTATTTATCAAGGTATTTGAAGTGACGTATTCAGTGGGGAGATATATTAACATGTCCATGATTAATGCCAACTGTAAACAAACTTTTTAAGTGAAAGGTTTGACAAATCAATCGTCGTTATACAGATTATATTGTAAAAATGAAAACGCTGCTAAATTACAAGTGACAGAAAGTTGAGCTCTTTGTCGTAAGCACCTATTATAGTATATTTAATTATAATTCTCAAAAACATAAAAAATTTAATACGCTAGCCTAATATGTGAGACAATAAGTAGGAATACATTTAACATTAATTATTTCAGTAACCATAAGTATATAAAAAAATATATAGATCAAACCTACATCAATTCCTATATATCTGCTTTACTTTTATAACAATAAGCTTAAAACAAAAGAGTACTTTTGAGGTTGACTTACTATTTGAAATTCTGATGGCTTAACAAAAATATAAATAATTGCAAATTTAACTTCAAAGGAAGGATTACGAACACCTTCTTATTACAATCACCAAACAGATAAAACCAAGCAGATAGCAGAGAAGCGGATAAATCTGTTATTTCAATTTTAACATACATTTTAATGTGAGTGTGTGTGTGTGTGTAAACACTTAGCTATATCATATTATAGTTTATTTTTATATATGCTATTTGTAATAGAGTTGGCGTTGTCTTTTCTACTGAACTATTTTATATTGCATTTTGATTTATTAACTAATCATGGGGTACGTTTTTTCTGCTGCTTTTTAGTTACTATTATTTAAATACGCTGTTCTTATTTACTTAGCCGTCCACACGTTCCTTTATTCCTTAGGTATTTATTGTTAGGTTAAGTTGTATGTAGGCTCTCAATTATTATAATCCTTGTATATAAAATGAAGATGTATGTTAATTGGAAATAAATAAATAACCGCCCGTACTACATCATGTATAACAGTTCAGGAGCAGCTGAGCGCTAATGTAAACTCTACAAGCTGTTAACAGTTGCAAACATTGTAATAGCGCCTCAGTTATACGGAGCTGTAACAGTGTTACTGTTCGTTGAGGTATTAACTTTCGGAAATTTCAACACATTAAAAATTATTGATATAGACTTTGCATATTAAAACTGTCACCTCAGTTATTTACAATATTCTTTATTTAAAATCATTCCACAATATCAATATGAACTAAAAGATACAACAAAGGACTTTTTTTAATGTTCTTAATAATTATTGACAGCTGACAGCGTAGACCTCCTAATGTATTTCAAAATGTTCTTCATAATTAACAGCAGACACGGGGATAACTCTTGGTTTATTAGTTACAAAATTTTTCATAATAATTAACACCAAGCAGTGAATACCACCTGGTGTATTGCAAAATGTTCTTAATAATTAACAGCTAACAGTACATACCTCCTAGTGTATTGTAAAATGTTCTTAATAATTAACAGCACATTTTCCCTAGTGTATTACAAAATTTTCATAAAAATTAAACACCAAGCGGTGGTTACCCCTGGTGTATTGCAAAATGTTCTTAATTATGAACAGCTGACAGAAAGTACCTACAGGTGTTTTGCCATATGTTGCTCAAGAATTTTACCACAGGGTGGACAGAATTTCGAGCACTCTTTGTATTTGTAAGTATTTCTACCGTAAGTATTTTTTATTTTTGTTATATTCTATTGATTTTTATTGCTATAAGTTGCCGTTACCCAAACTTATAAAATATTAGTGTATAACAGCATGAGAGCGAATAAGAGAGATTATATCTAAGGTTATAGATGAAGCTAAGAAAATCTATATTTTACACACGTGGCCTAGGGTTTATCTGGAAAATCCAAACTTGTCAAATATTTGTGTTTAGTAAACGTTGTGGTTTATCCACAACTACAGCTTTCAATGTAGCCGAAAAACCTGCCATACCTACATCAATCACGAGACAGTACTAGTCTAGAGTGATTCGTGTAATATTCGTAATCTGTGTTATCTACTACAGCTTTTTGGCTACTTTAGATGAAATTAATATGTAGGTATGTAAATACCTGGTGCACCATATATGTCAATATAGTAAGTCACTCACTGGTGGCAACATATTTAGCGTGTAAATACATAAAATAAAAGTAATACCTGATAGTAACAGATAATTTAAATTTTTTTTAATGCTATACTATCTATTTATTATCTTTATGCTTAAGCTCCATCTCTATATATTTCTAAAAACCATCCTTTGGCAAAAGATATAGATATTAACGTGGTCATTGATATATATTCTGTTTAAATGCTCAATATCTTAACTGAATTGGTCTCTCTCTCTCCCCCCCTCTCACTCCCCCGCTCTCTATCTCCCCCCCTCTCTATCTCCCCCCCTCTATATCTCCCCCCTCTCACCCTCCTCTCACTCTATCGGACTTAAGTCAGAGTCTAGGAATTCCTTCCGTGATGGACTGCTTGTCTGGATTGCTTGTCAGACAGATGGATGGACAGATGGATTACTTATCTGTATTTTCGATGTTATCATGTACCCCGATACTCCCTTTATTACGTTTTGAAAGATCCTTACATTGCCAATTGGCCTGCAGGGCAGGCAGGAAGTCGTAGGTCTGATATATGATACCGAAGGAAATAGGACTTTTGCCGTCATTCACTGATACAATACAATCAGTAACACTACGTTTTTAGATCTGCAATCTGATCTCTTCTTCAGGTAAATGACTGAACTAATGCATGACTGAAATCTCGGTTGAAATAAACGATACATACCAGAAACGTTTGTGACAACAGTCTAAGTCAGGAACAACAACAGCCATGCTGTGTGTCTATTACATTTACACTAACTGTAAAACATGCACTTAATAAAAAACTTAACACTACTTATTAAAACTTAACTACAGACTACAGTTCACAATAGGCCTGTACTCACCGGCCAACCAAATAGACACAACACTAAACAAAGCTGTATAAAAACATCTAACAATAACAAATATTAATGCTTACAAAGCAGTTTAACATACTAGAAATAGATCTTGTATCAAAGTGGTGTTGAAACCGTAACAAGTCAACTATAAATAAATAAATTATAACTACTGAATTGTTTGAAATTTGAAATAAATATATTAATATCAGAAACAACCCGTATAGTGGTGCAAACAGTGGAAACAACAATATAAATGGAATAAAAAATAACTGATGGCCAGTAGCCTGGATTCGGACCATAGTGCTATGCTGTTCATAGAGGTTGGAATTATGAACACATCTATATTCAGCGGAAGTGATGGCCAGTAGCCTGGATTCGGACCATGGTGCTATGCTGCTGATAGAGGGTGGCATGATGAACACATCTATCTTCAGCGGAAGTGATGGCCAGTAGCCTGGAATCGAACCATAGTGCTATGCTGCTCATAGAGTGTGGCATGATGAACACATCTATCTTCAGTGGAAGTGATGGCCAGTAACCTGGAATCGGACCATAGTGCTATGCTTTTCCTAGAGGGTGGCATGGTGAAAACAGCTATCTTCAGCGGAATTGATGGCCAGTAGCCTGGAATCGGACCATAGTGTTATGCTGTTCATAGAGGGTGGCATGATGAAAACAGCTATCTCGATCAGATGCCAGCAGAAACATGAAACTATAAGTTCCAGTAGTTCAGGACACTGGGTCAGCCCCTTGAGCAACACATGAAAAAGCATCAAGTGGAAAACCTTTCTTCCTATCTTCTTGGTCCTACCTGACCACCTATGTGAATTAAAGATGAGACACTATCGATATACAAACAGACTTTCAAACTAGAAAACTGTAACGTATGTTAACACAGTCTCTTAGTAATGTAGAACGGCCCTACTTGACCTCGTAGATGAATAAATGATGAAACACTATTGATATACAAAACAATCATACAAACATGATGACTGTAAACGTGTGTTACAACACTGTCTGGGTAATGTAGAACTGACTAGCTTTACTATCTGGGCGAATAATTGAGGAGACACTATCGATATACAAAACAATCATACAAACATGATGACTGTAACGTGTGTTACAATACTGTCTGGGTAATGTAGAACTGACTAGCTTTACCTATCTGGGCGAATAATTGAGGAGACACTATCGATATACAAAACAATCATACAAACGTGATGACTGTAACGTGTGTTACAACACTGTCTGGGTAATGTAGAACTGACTAGCTTTACTATCTGGGCGAATAATTGAGGAGACACTATCGATATACAAAACAATCATACAAACATGATGACTGTAACGTGTGTTACAATACTGTCTGGGTAATGTAGAAACTGACTAGCTTTTACTATCTGGGCGAATAATTGAGGAGACACTATCGATATACAAAACAATCATACAAACATGATGACTGTAACGTGTGTTACAACACTGTCTGGGTAATGTAGAAACTGACTAGCTTTACTATCTGGGCGAATAATTGAGGAGACACTATCGATATACAAAACAGTTATACAAACATGATGACTGTAACGTGTGTTACAACACTGTCTGGGTAATGTAGAACTGACTAGCTTTACTATCTGGGCGAATAATTGAGGAGACACTATCGATATACAAAACAATCATACAAACATGATGACTGTAACGTGTGTTACAATACTGTCTGGGTAATGTAGAACTGACTAGCTTTACTATCTGGGCGAATAATTGAGGAGACACTATCGATATACAAAACAATCATACAAACATGATGACTGTAACGTGTGTTACAAACACTGTCTGGGTAATGTAGAACTGACTAGCTTTACTATCTGGGCGAATAATTGAGGAGACACTATCGATATATAAAACAGACTTAGAATCAAGATGACTTGCAACGTATGTTAAAACACTGTCTGAGTAATGTTGAACTGACTAGCTTTACTATCTGGGCGAATAATTGAGGAGACAATATCGATATATAAAACAGACTTAGAAACAAGATGACTGCAACGTAATGTTAAAACACTCTCTGAGTAATGTTGAACTGACTAGCTTTACTATCTGGGCGAATAATTGAGGAGACACTATCGATATATAAAACAGACTTAGAAACAAGATAACTGTAACTTATGCTTACACACTGTCTAAGTAATGTAGAACGGCCCTACCGGACCTTTAATTAAGCCGTAAACAAATTTATGTCAATAAATTTATTTACAATCAATGTCAAGTGATATATCTACTGATATACGTAGGTTTTATAATTGTTGTATAGTCTAACTGTGAGTAGTATCAGATATGTGCCTTGGAAGGATGACAGGGTCAGTGCTAAATCATCTTCTACTTTCAGTTCACTCTACCTTAAAACATTACAACAGATGTAGACTTGGAGAAAGTTGAATTGAAAGTAAATACTTCAAAATAAGAATTTTCAGTTGAAATTGTCTGGATCGAAGATGGCGAAAGTTTTCTACACTTTAATAAACTTTATCAGCAATAACTTAAACAATATAGGTAATATAAATATCATTTGTATTTAATATTTGAAACTAAACATTAGACTAACTGATTTCACCATACTATTTCATTATTAATTATTATATGTGGCAAATATTATACTCATATTTAAACTTGAACTCCTCGTACAGTAAATTCTTCAAATAATTATAGATCTATGTAACAATTTGAAACATTTTACTTGTCAGTGTGTCGTTTTAAATCCATAATCGTGCCTAAAAAATAATTTTCTCTAATTTTTATTTATTTTCATAGAGATTGTTCAGGCTGCAATATTCTCAATCATTTTAAAGCTAGCAACTGTTTTCTAAGTTAATTATTTCATCAAACAATTACTATAATTTATTACTAACAGTTAAATTACTGAACAAAAATTAGAGAGGCCGTTGTTCAGTTAATTTTGTCTTCTATAACAGTTTTAAAATCAACATATATTCTGATTCTGATCTGAGAAAATGTGAAACAAAACGCGAGAACAGCCGTTTGCCAGCTGCTGCGTTCTCCGCTTATGCAAACACTTCTTTTATCCCTTCAACAGCCAGAAAGCTTTTGACTCGATTCCATTTCAGTCAATATGGAAAACGATTTCAGAAGTCTTTTTTATCACTCCATATGTTTGTTTCGTAAGTCATTGTACTTCTTGGAGAATACAATATAACAAGTTAAAAGTAAACATTTAAATCAGTAATGAAGAAGCGGGCGTTCATTCACTATCAATAATTATATTGTCTATATTCGATATTTAAAAAGTCCATAGCATTCCCATCCCAACTGCCTGCTTTACTTTACAGATCTCCAAGAAGCAAAACTGCGTTGATGGAGAAAGTTTTTATTTAAACACAATCTAATCTAGATAGAAGTATTATAAACATCGCCTGGGGGACATCTGGAGAGCGGATAATCTTTTATTACAGCTGTAACCACCCACACTACAACATAACAAACAATTCAGGACCAGCTGAGAGCGTGTGTGTGTTAACTCCACTTGCAAACATTGTAATACCACCTCAGTTCCAGTCAGCCAATGTGCATTGTTTAAGCACATAACCTGGTTTTTTACTACAAGTATACAAATGTCCCCTAAGAAATAAATCGATCGTTAGTCGTCGTTGTTAAAAATGTAAATAGATCAGAAAGCTTAAAACAGCCATCAGGACACTTAAGTATGCTTTAGCGTCAGCAAAATATAATATTATACCCTTAACAAGCCGACATTCAGTCCATTTTATCTAGTTGCCTATAGAGGATGCAACTATTATTTATGAGTCTAGAAGTGGGTTTTAATTGTATTTAGCTAGAAAATATATATAATACAAGAAAAAATTAAGGTTTTATATTTTTAACCCTTATGATACCTTCCTTTTATACCTTTATTAGGGCTAATGCATCCAATGCACTGTCGGCTATCGGCGCATACACTGTTTTAATGCTGGTCTAACAATTCTATTGTCCTTTATGCATTACTTTTCAAATGTACATTATTATCGATTTCAGAAATTTTATCATCAAACGTTAAAATTATAAACATAAATAACCGTCATGATAACATGGAGACATCTTATCCATCATAATCGATCTTATGAATTGCAAAACTATATTATATTAATTAAAAGAAATTAATATAATATCAGTCAGTCTTTTTTACTGACTTAAGAATACTGCATATGTTATACTTTCCTTGTGGATTTCATAAAATACATATTACAAATTCGTTTTCTTATGGTCGTTTGAATAGAAATTTAATTCTATTAGTAGGATGGTTGGTAAACCTGACTGATATTTGTACATATTTATACGTTGTTAAAAAGTAGATCGTAAAACCTTACAATTCGACCAACCCTACAATTATTGGAATAAAGTAGTAATAAATCACAATAATAAATCATTTATTCTCGCAAAGTAACAAAACTGAATAATACAAACAAATATATTTCCAGTACTTAAAAATAAATAATACTATGACATAACTTATTTACTATATAAGCAAATATATATATATATATATATATATATATATATTTTTGTATTTGCTGCTATATATATATATATATATATATATATATATATAGCAGCAAATACAAAAAAATGTATTCTACTTATTTGATTTCCAATTGGTACGTGTGCCTTAAAGTAATACAATATATAAAGTAGATTCAATCCTTTTAGGTTTTCCTTTCTTTGTTTAATACTAATAATTAGGCCAATACATTTTAAACATTTGGGTAAATTTAGCCCCATAAGGCTGTACCTGTGTTGATGATAGGCTACTGTATACAAAAATAGGAAAACAATAAAAATAGCGGAAACGAGCAAGAATGAAATAATAAACATGAGTTATTCCATTTCTAACCGCTGATACCAACAATAATAAAATTGTAGTGGCAAAACAAAAATACGGGTTTTTACTATTTATGTAGTAAAACCACAAGGAAGGCATATATGTTATACGTTATTTTTAAATCAGTATGTACTTTCTTTCAATTATGTGAAAAATTGGGCGTTGCTTTTAAAACAATTAGCTCAAACCCTACACCCCGTGCTTGCTGGTCTTAAACAATTTCGCTTTATAATATTTGAAAACTAAAAGAAATTTCATGCAGATTTCATGTGAAAAACGTTACAATATATTTACCAATATTAAAACTATGACAGTTCGAAGATTTTGACCAAAAACAGTTTTTTAGCGCAGCGAACTTGTCACGGTGTGAACGACGAAACCGATAATTAACTTAATTACATTAATTTGTTGGTCTTTTTATTACGCACAACTTTGTTTAATCTTTTCTGTATCACTTATAGTTTTCAAGATCCCTTCAGTGTGCATAAGATTTAGAATACACTGTATAACACTTATAAAAGCATTATTTTTTAAGTAGAGGCCGACCCTTTTTTTAGTCTTATTCTGCCCGTCCTCGTGGGCCACTGGCCTGTGCGAGGATCTTATCAAACAGAATAATGGGGAGAGTCGATACAGTACAAGTACTATGGCCACAGACAGAATTTGGAACTCCAGCTCAAACCAATGTCCGCCCATCGTTGGTATCGCCCATCGTTAAAAAAAAAAAAAAAAAAAATGGCGGGACGTGTTTGGCTGGTGATTGTGTGGTTTCATTTCATTTTTACTCATTTCACATATCTTGACAATTTTTTACTTTGGACAGACTTCGTTTTGGACTCTTCAACATAACGTGAGTAATTGCAAGAATAAGATCACACCATCCATTGATCTCACCAACCACACATGTAAATAACTCAACATAACCTAAACCTTCCCGCCTCGCAACAACACTACGCTACAGACATAACCTCACAACAACAACAAACATCAATGATAGAATGTCGTCTGCTGAATTTGCTGTTAAATAGCGCCACTACGCTGTTTTTCTCCCCGTCCACAGCCTTTATGATAGCATCGACACAATTGTCCAAGCTGAACTATAACAAGAGCTTGTTCTATATGTTTTCGCCATCTTAATAAACATGTTTCTTAGATCCAGAAAAGCGCAACCTATTAATAACTCTGAAATGTTAACCTGCCCAATATGTGATAAAATAGTTTGGAGAAGATGAGGAAGGTGTCCTTTGCGATGGGTCATGTAACACCTGGTATCACAGAGTTTGTATGGGCATGATGCCTGATCACTACAGTAACATCCAGAAGAAAACTTATGGCTACAGTATTTGGTTCTGCCCTTTCTGTGATACTGACGGAATTATTGACATTCAGTATGCCTCGTTGCATTGCAATAACGCCAATAAAACTTTGGAAGAGCTAGAATTCGAGCTAAGCACAGTACACGTCTCTGAGCAGACTACTGCAAACGACGACTTTTCTCTGAGAATGGCGGGAGAAATCGGAAAGGCGCTATTGGAAGAAAATAAATGTTTGAAAGCAGAAAACCTCCAATTAAACAACAAAATCATAATACTAGAGGACCAAATATCGGGTCTTAAAGCTAAAAACAACAAATTTGACATGAGACAAGAAGAGCTTCAATGCCTTTTGAATGACAGTGACCAACACAATATTAGAATGAGAGATGAGAAGGCCTCCTTACAAGACTTCTTTGAAACTCGGGACTCAGAACAACTTAAGTTAATCATGCAACTAGAGAGTGAAATTGACAACCTTAAACAAAAACTCAGGGTACCCGATTCTAGGAGGAAGGAGAGTACTTGTGATTTTATGAATGAATCAGCTCATCCCAAACGGGTAGATGATTGCAAAGACGATGTTGCCTCAGAAGATACATTCATAGATGTTAGCAGAATAAATAGAAAGTGGACACTTCTGGATAAAAGAGTGTCAGACATTGAGGATAAACACTCACTTCTATCATCTCGGATCGAGCACTTACAACGTAGCACCGAAAAAATGCATACTCCAACTCCGAATTCTAATTCAACAAAGGATACCAGTCATTTGCAGATTGTCAATAGGAAACCACCATCAAGTGCTAAACTTCGCCTTGAGGGAGAGTCTTTAGAGGACTTTTTCGAGAGAAATTTAGAGGAATACCTAAATACAAATAGAAAATCTCTATCACATCATGACGCAGCGAGTATGACCAGTCAGCCTCCTACTAAAACCAGTCAAGAAGTGGAGGATTCTAAACACCCTAAGAATGCACTGGCAACTCCGGAAAACAACCAGAGTTTTTTAGATGTCAACAGCAAAATAAAAAGCAAGTGGAAAAGGGCCAAACAGGGGAGACAGTTTGTAAACTCAAGCAGAAAGAGTCTAAGAGCATAAGAATTTTTTCACCAAAACGTGGATAGAATTGGCAATAAGATTGAGAGAGACTGAACCATCTACTTCACTCCATGCGCCCGGACATTCTTGTTCTCACCGAGCATGGACAGAGCGCAGAAAAAATCACCAATACTAGGCTTATTAACTATAGCCTAATCTCAGCGTATTCTAGAGACAGCGTTTCAAAAGGAGGAGTTGCTATTTACAGGCATGACGATCTCAAGAACGAGGTGTCAAACGTTAAACGTCGAGCATATGAGCATTTCTCAGATTTTCGAGGTCTCTGCCATCTCTATTAAAATCAATAAGAAGAGGAATTTGTATGTGGTAGGAGTTTATCGTCCTCCCAACAAAGATGAAGCATCTCTTTTAACCGCCCTGCAGACCTTATCAAACACCCTGGATTTATGGCATGCTCATAACCAGACTATCGTTATCATGGGAGATTATAATGTTGATCAGCTCATACCAACAAGAGCAGGAACAATGCTTAACGAACTTCTGGCAACATTCAACATACAGAGAATGACTTTACCACCTACAAGAGTGTTTAAGAACTCGTCCTCGTCGATCGACATGGTTTGCATCTCTTCGGATAGCTTGGAAATTGCAGAAGTTAATATTATAAATTCTGGCCTATCGGATCATACCGGTCAAATGTGTAGCTTAGATTGTGCAACTGTAAGAAGAGTAGATACCACAACTACCCGTCGGCACCTCAATACTGACAATTTTGCAATGCTTGAAGAATTACTTAGGAGGACAAAGTTGGGATGAGGTTTTCGAAGCTGAAAATGTCGAAGATGCTTACAACCACTTTTCGGCCATCCTCTCCACCGCTCTTGACGTAAACTTGTCCCTTGAAGAAATCTCGCTCTAAGCCGTCGTTGTCCATAAAACATATATATGACGCTGATGCCAAGATCCTTAAAGATCAATTCCTCGCCGCTCAAAATAAGTACATGACTAGCGGGAAAGAAGAAGACAAACAGATTGCAAGTCAACTTAAAAAAAAACTATGACATAAAACTGAAATCACTCAGACGGGAGGCAAGTTCTAACTTCATATCCAACGCTAACAACAAGAACAAAGCAATTTGGAGGGTGATCAACAGCGAGAGGCAGCCCAAAGTGTCAGCGGGATCTGATGCTTCACACCTGGTCGTGTCCGGTCAGCCGGTGAATGATCCTGTTGAACAAGCAAACTACTTCAACGTATTCTTTGCGTCGGTAGCTGACGAAACCCTGAAGAACATACAATCTAAGAAACCACTCACAATCTCAGACAATTGCATACTCTTTCCTCTGGAAGAATTCGAACCAACCACGAAGAAAGAACTACTGAAAATCATAAGTTCAATGAAAAATAAAACCTCCTCTGGATTGGACGAATTTTCGTTGGTTATGGTCAAGTGCTGCCTACAGGAGCTTTCAATGCCTTTGATTGATATCATTAACAAAGGTTTCCGTCAGGGTCTCTTCCCCAGTAAATTAAAACATTCTAAAGTCAATCCCGCTTCATAAAAAGGGGAGTAAACATGACGTTAGCAACTTTAGACCCATAACCTTGGTGTCAACCTTTTCTAAGATTATAGAGAAGGTTGTCCTCCACAGAATATTTGAGCACTTACAAAGGAACAACATCGAATTGAAGGAGCAAGCAACACGGCTTTCAACAAAGAAAATCCACCCAAACTGCTCTAGTGAACTTTGTGGAACACGTGATCGATCGGCTTGAGGAGGAGGGAGAAAACGTCATTAGCCTTTTCCTGGACCTGAGTAAGGCGTTCGACTGCCTTAGCCATGACACGATCCTAGCAAAGCTCAGGTCTCTTGGATTCCAGAAATCTACCTGGTCTTGGTTTAACAGCTTTCTCAGGGATCGAGATCAGTTAGTAGAGCTCAAATTCAACATCAAGAACACAACCACCTCTTTTAGATCTCGCCAACTTCCAGTCTCTAGGGGTGTGCCCCAGGGGTCGGTTTTGGGGCCCGTGATCTTCGTCCTGTATACTTTTGACTTGCCAGCCTATACCTCCCAGTACTGTAAAGCTATATTGTACGCTGATGACACGGTCCTCCTATCCTCAAACCGTTGTGTGCAAGAACTGGAGGTGCAGTCATATATTGCCCTTAATATGGCTGTTGAATATTGTAACTCGCATGATCTCGTATTTAACGAAACAAAGACCAATCAGGTAATCATGGGAAGAAAACAAGAAGAAATCTCTCCCCTCCCCAGCTTACAACTCATGGAGTCTACAAAGCACCTTGGCATCATTATAGATAACAATTTGTCATGGGTTGATCATCTGGACAATTTGTGCAAAAAATTAAGCAGCGCTCTGTTTGCCTTGAGACGAGTAATGTCAATCAGCACCATGGAAGCAGCCAAAATGACCTATTTCTCATTGTTTGAGAGCAACCTGAGATATGGGATTGTGCTTTGGGGAGCGGCTTCACATCACAACCTTCAACGGGTGCTGATACTCCAGAAAAAAGCCGTGAGAATGCTGGCCGGTTTGGAGTGGAGGGAGAGCTGCAGAGAACCTTTCAAGAATCTCCAAATCCTCACGGTGATCAACATCTACATACTGGAAGTCATCACTGCAGCCTGCCGCTCCAGCATTCCTTGCCGCAACGAGATGTTGCACAGCTACAACACCAGACATGCTCGGGATTTTAATCTCTCAACGCAAAACACCTCAAGATTTGAGAAAAAAACCTTCCTACGCTGGTGCCAGACTCTACAACCGGCTTGCCTGAACAACTCAAGAGCTCCAGCCCTCACATACTGAAGTCCCGACTCAGAGACTGGTTACAGCAAAGACCATTTTATAGTGTTGCCGAGTTTTTATCCTGGTCAGGTACATGACCTGAACAAGGCAGAGACTGTTCTCTTTGACAGTGTGTAATTTATCATTGACGCTATTTCATTCTTGAAGTCTGTAAATAAAGTTTCTCTCTCTCTTTCTCTCTCCTCTCTATCGGCATGCATGGCTGGTTGTAAGACAATTGTTGTGACAGGAAATTATATAAAAATATACTTTGATTTTTAGACATTCTAAAGAAATGCGCGGGCTTTCTTTAACTGAAAATTAAAATATCTCAATTACAGTGCCAAGGTAATGCGCACATGTGGGCATTGTCACTGCATATAGTGCCAAAATTATCACATAACCTTCATGTACTCATTAGCTAATCAAATCATATATAGCATAACTGTAATTTATTTATTTTTTATTTAACGTTTTATTTAAAAAAAGAAAACCTGCACCATCTTCAGTTGAAGGTGTACAGTATATATCCTTTACGAATTGTTGAGAAAAGCTGTGAAAGTCTGTTGTTTTCTTTATTTCCTTCTGTAACAGAAATTCTACAAGAAACAATCTCCTGAGATGTTTTATTCAAGTATAATCCTCTCACTGGAAGTATCTCAGAATTAGAGCTTGGTTCGATCTTTATTGTTTTTTCTTTCTTGTGAATGAAGTTATTTATATGTTTATACTATTTGCCTATATATCCAACAGAATTTCTATCTTTGGTCTTTAATTTATTGGAAAGATTATAATGAAACATCCTAATTAATCTAAGTAACGCATTATTATGTATGGGTTACATATTTTCCCGTTATAAACTTTTAACGATTTTTTTAAAATTTATATTACTGTTAACAGCAAATTTTTTAAGAAAAAAAGGATATGATCCTTAATCATTTCTCGAACGATATTCTTTGAGCGTTACAATACATGAACATTTTATACTTATCTTGTCAATTCCCTCAAGATGAAAACAAATATCAGAATATTTGAGGTTATTATGTTTCATCATACAGAATATTTAGTGTTATTAGACCTTTATAGTAAGTCACAAATACTTCGTTACCAAGCCTCTTACTCGAGAACAGAAATACAAAATTTATTTCTGTTTGTCCCTCCGTACGATTACAAGAAAAAAATAGCTATATATTTAAAACAGGTTTGTGAATTTGACATAACCAAAAATAGCTTACCCACATTTTATCATATTCTTCGTTAGTTAAAAGAATTAAAACAGATTAAAACGTTATAACAGAGTTTCTAAGTATACATAGTTAGTTCATGTTAGTTCTCATGAGAAAATTATTATATCAGTTGTATTGACCATTTGTAGGTCTCATTTAATGGGTAAGCCAACTTCGCAGTATGAGAAATACCTAGCTTCATTAAATCAAAATAACACTCGGAATATTTACTGTTATTTCTTAGTTAGTTCCTGTTAGTTCTCATGAGAAAATTATTATATCAGTTGTATTGACCATTTGTAGGCCTCATTTAATGGGTAAGCCAACTTCGCAGTATGAGAAATACCTAGCTTCATTAAATCAAAATAACACTCGGAATATTTACTGTTATTTCTTACTTAGTTTCCTGTTAGTTCTCATGAGAAAATTATTATATCAGTTGTATTGACCATTTGTAGGCCTCATTTAATGGGTAAGCCAACTTCGCAGTATGAGAAATACCTAGCTTCATTAAATCAAAATAACACTCGGAATATTTACTGTTATTTCTTAGTTAGTTCCTGTTAGTTTCTCATGAGAAAATTATTATATCAGTTGTATTGACCATTTGTAGGTCTCATTTAATGGGTAAGCCAACTTCGCAGTATGAGAAATACCTAGCTTCATTAAATCAAAATAACACTCGGAATATTTACTGTTATTTCTTAGTTAGTTCCTGTTAGTTCTCATGAGAAAATTATTATATCAGTTGTATTGACCATTTGTAGGCCTCATTTAATGGTTAAGCCAACTTAGCAGTATGAGAAATACCTAGCTTCATTAAATCAAAATAACACTCGGAATATTTACTGTTATTTCTTAGTTAGTTCCTGTTAGTTCTCATGAGAAAATTATTATATCAGTTGTATTGACCATTTGTAGGCCTCATTTAATGGGTAAGCCAACTTCGCAGTATGAGAAATACCTAGCTTCATTAAATCAAAATAACACTCGGAATATTTACTGTTATTTCTTAGTTAGTTCCTGTTAGTTCTCATGAGAAAATTATTATATCAGTTGTATTGACCATTTGTAGGTCTCATTTAATGGGTAAGCCAACTTCGCAGTATGAGAAATACCTAGCTTCATTAAATCAAAATAACACTCGGAATATTTACTGTTATTTCTTAGTTAGTTCCTGTTAGTTCTCATGAGAAAATTATTATATCAGTTGTATTGACCATTTGTAGGTCCTCATTTAATGGGTAAGCCAACTTCGCAGTATGAGAAATACCTAGCTTCATTAAATCAAAATAACACTCGGAATATTTACTGTTATTTCTTAGTTAGTTCCTGTTAGTTCTCATGAGAAAATTATTATATCAGTTGTATTGACCATTTGTAGGTCTCATTTAATGGGTAAGCCAACTTCGCAGTATGAGAAATACCTAGCTTCATTAAATCAAAATAACACTCGGAATATTTACTGTTATTTCTTAGTTAGTTCCTGTTAGTTCTCATGAGAAAATTATTATATCAGTTGTATTGACCATTTGTAGGCCTCATTTAATGGGTAAGCCAACTTCGCAGTATGAGAAATACCTAGCTTCATTAAATCAAAATAACACTCGGAATATTTACTGTTATTTCTTAGTTAGTTCCTGTTAGTTCTCATGAGAAAATTATTATATCAGTTGTATTGACCATTTGTAGGCCTCATTTAATGGGTAAGCCAACTTCGCAGTATGAGAAATACCTAGCTTCATTAAATCAAAATAACACTCGGAATATTTACTGTTATTTCTTAGTTAGTTCCTGTTAGTTCTCATGAGAAAATTATTATATCAGTTGTATTGACCATTTGTAGGCCTCATTTAATGGGTAAGCCAACTTCGCAGTATGAGAAATACCTAGCTTCATTAAATCAAAATAACACTCGGAATATTTACTGTTATTTCTTAGTTAGTTCCTGTTAGTTCTCATGAGAAAATTATTATATCAGTTTGTATTGACCATTTGTAGGCCTCATTTAATGGGTAAGCCAACTTCGCAGTATGAGAAATACCTAGCTTCATTAAATCAAAATAACACTCGGAATATTTACTGTTATTTCTTAGTTAGTTCCTGTTAGTTCTCATGAGAAAATTATTATATCAGTTGTATTGACCATTTGTAGGCCTCATTTAATGGGTAAGCCAACTTCGCAGTATGAGAAATACCTAGCTTCATTAAATCAAAATAACACTCGGAATATTTACTGTTATTTCTTAGTTAGTTCCTGTTAGTTCTCATGAGAAAATTATTATATCAGTTGTATTGACCATTTGTAGGCCTCATTTAATGGGTAAGCCAACTTCGCAGTATGAGAAATACCTAGCTTCATTAAATCAAAATAACACTCGGAATATTTACTGTTATTTCTTAGTTAGTTCCTGTTAGTTCTCATGAGAAAATTATTATATCAGTTGTATTGACCATTTGTAGG
This sequence comes from Homalodisca vitripennis, assembly GCF_021130785.1. Classification (NCBI taxonomy): domain Eukaryota; kingdom Metazoa; phylum Arthropoda; class Insecta; order Hemiptera; family Cicadellidae; genus Homalodisca; species Homalodisca vitripennis. The sequence continues at coordinate 8,230 of NW_025778836.1, read as the reverse complement.
TCTCATTTAATGGGTAAGCCAACTTCGCAGTATGAGAAATACCTAGCTTCATTAAATCAAAATAACACTCGGAATATTTACTGTTATTTCTTAGTTAGTTCCTGTTAGTTCTCATGAGAAAATTATTATATCAGTTGTATTGACCATTTGTAGGCCTCATTTAATGGGTAAGCCAACTTCGCAGTATGAGAAATACCTAGCTTCATTAAATCAAAATAACACTCGGAATATTTACTGTTATTTCTTAGTTAGTTCCTGTTAGTTCTCATGAGAAAATTATTATATCAGTTGTATTGACCATTTGTAGGCCTCATTTAATGGGTAAGCCAACTTCGCAGTATGAGAAATACCTAGCTTCATTAAATCAAAATAACACTCGGAATATTTACTGTTATTTCTTAGTTAGTTCCTGTTAGTTCTCATGAGAAAATTATTATATCAGTTGTATTGACCATTTGTAGGTCTCATTTAATGGGTAAGCCAACTTCGCAGTATGAGAAATACCTAGCTTCATTAAATCAAAATAACACTCGGAATATTTACTGTTATTTCTTAGTTAGTTCCTGTTAGTTCTCATGAGAAAATTATTATATCAGTTGTATTGACCATTTGTAGGCCTCATTTAATGGGTAAGCCAACTTCGCAGTATGAGAAATACCTAGCTTCATTAAATCAAAATAACACTCGGAATATTTACTGTTATTTCTTAGTTAGTTCCTGTTAGTTTCTCATGAGAAAATTATTATATCAGTTGTATTGACCATTTGTAGGTCTCATTTAATGGGTAAGCCAACTTCGCAGTATGAGAAATACCTAGCTTCATTAAATCAAAATAACACTCGGAATATTTACTGTTATTTCTTAGTTAGTTCCTGTTAGTTCTCATGAGAAAATTATTATATCAGTTGTATTGACCATTTGTAGGCCTCATTTAATGGGTAAGCCAACTTCGCAGTATGAGAAATACCTAGCTTCATTAAATCAAAATAACACTCGGAATATTTACTGTTATTTCTTAGTTAGTTCCTGTTAGTTCTCATGAGAAAATTATTATATCAGTTGTATTGACCATTTGTAGGTCTCATTTAATGGGTAAGCCAACTTCGCAGTATGAGAAATACCTAGCTTCATTAAATCAAAATAACACTCGGAATATTTACTGTTATTTCTTAGTTAGTTCCTGTTAGTTCTCATGAGAAAATTATTATATCAGTTGTATTGACCATTTTGTAGGCCTCATTTAATGGGTAAGCCAACTTCGCAGTATGAGAAATACCTAGCTTCATTAAATCAAAATAACACTCGGAATATTTACTGTTATTTCTTAGTTAGTTCCTGTTAGTTCTCATGAGAAAATTATTATATCAGTTGTATTGACCATTTGTAGGCCTCATTTAATGGGTAAGCCAACTTCGCAGTATGAGAAATACCTAGCTTCATTAAATCAAAATAACACTCGGAATATTTACTGTTATTTCTTAGTTAGTTCCTGTTAGTTCTCATGAGAAAATTATTATATCAGTTGTATTGACCATTTGTAGGTCCTCATTTAATGGGTAAGCCAACTTCGCAGTATGAGAAATACCTAGCTTCATTAAATCAAAATAACACTCGGAATATTTACTGTTATTTCTTAGTTAGTTCCTGTTAGTTCTCATGAGAAAATTATTATATCAGTTGTATTGACCATTTGTAGGCCTCATTTAATGGGTAAGCCAACTTCGCAGTATGAGAAATACCTAGCTTCATTAAATCAAAATAACACTCGGAATATTTACTGTTATTTCTTAGTTAGTTCCTGTTAGTTCTCATGAGAAAATTATTATATCAGTTGTATTGACCATTTGTAGGTCTCATTTAATGGGTAAGCCAACTTCGCAGTATGAGAAATACCTAGCTTCATTAAATCAAAATAACACTCGGAATATTTACTGTTATTTCTTAGTTAGTTCCTGTTAGTTCTCATGAGAAAATTATTATATCAGTTGTATTGACCATTTGTAGGCCTCATTTAATGGGTAAGCCAACTTCGCAGTATGAGAAATACCTAGCTTCATTAAATCAAAATAACACTCGGAATATTTACTGTTATTTCTTAGTTAGTTCCTGTTAGTTCTCATGAGAAAATTATTATATCAGTTGTATTGACCATTTGTAGGCCTCATTTAATGGGTAAGCCAACTTCGCAGTATGAGAAATACCTAGCTTCATTAAATCAAAATAACACTCGGAATATTTACTGTTATTTCTTAGTTAGTTCCTGTTAGTTCTCATGAGAAAATTATTATATCAGTTGTATTGACCATTTGTAGGCCTCATTTAATGGGTAAGCCAACTTCGCAGTATGAGAAATACCTAGCTTCATTAAATCAAAATAACACTCGGAATATTTACTGTTATTTCTTAGTTAGTTCCTGTTAGTTCTCATGAGAAAATTATTATATCAGTTGTATTGACCATTTGTAGGTCTCATTTAATGGGTAAGCCAACTTCGCAGTATGAGAAATACCTAGCTTCATTAAATCAAAATAACACTCGGAATATTTACTGTTATTTCTTAGTTAGTTCCTGTTAGTTCTCATGAGAAAATTATTATATCAGTTGTATTGACCATTTGTAGGCCTCATTTAATGGGTAAGCCAACTTCGCAGTATGAGAAATACCTAGCTTCATTAAATCAAAATAACACTCGGAATATTTACTGTTATTTCTTAGTTAGTTCCTGTTAGTTCTCATGAGAAAATTATTATATCAGTTGTATTGACCATTTGTAGGCCTCATTTAATGGGTAAGCCAACTTCGCAGTATGAGAAATACCTAGCTTCATTAAATCAAAATAACACTCGGAATATTTACTGTTATTTCTTAGTTAGTTCCTGTTAGTTCTCATGAGAAAATTATTATATCAGTTGTATTGACCATTTGTAGGCCTCATTTAATGGGTAAGCCAACTTCGCAGTATGAGAAATACCTAGCTTCATTAAATCAAAATAACACTCGGAATATTTACTGTTATTTCTTAGTTAGTTCCTGTTAGTTCTCATGAGAAAATTATTATATCAGTTGTATTGACCATTTGTAGGCCTCATTTAATGGGTAAGCCAACTTCGCAGTATGAGAAATACCTAGCTTCATTAAATCAAAATAACACTCGGAATATTTACTGTTATTTCTTAGTTAGTTCCTGTTAGTTCTCATGAGAAAATTATTATATCAGTTGTATTGACCATTTGTAGGTCTCATTTAATGGGTAAGCCAACTTCGCAGTATGAGAAATACCTAGCTTCATTAAATCAAAATAACACTCGGAATATTTACTGTTATTTCTTAGTTAGTTCCTGTTAGTTCTCATGAGAAAATTATTATATCAGTTGTATTGACCATTTGTAGGCCTCATTTAATGGGTAAGCCAACTTCGCAGTATGAGAAATACCTAGCTTCATTAAATCAAAATAACACTCGGAATATTTACTGTTATTTCTTAGTTAGTTCCTGTTAGTTCTCATGAGAAAATTATTATATCAGTTGTATTGACCATTTGTAGGCCTCATTTAATGGGTAAGCCAACTTCGCAGTATGAGAAATACCTAGCTTCATTAAATCAAAATAACACTCGGAATATTTACTGTTATTTCTTAGTTAGTTCCTGTTAGTTCTCATGAGAAAATTATTATATCAGTTGTATTGACCATTTGTAGGCCTCATTTAATGGGTAAGCCAACTTCGCAGTATGAGAAAATACCTAGCTTCATTAAATCAAAATAACACTCGGAATATTTACTGTTATTTCTTAGTTAGTTCCTGTTAGTTCTCATGAGAAAATTATTATATCAGTTTGTATTGACCATTTGTAGGCCTCATTTAATGGGTAAGCCAACTTCGCAGTATGAGAAATACCTAGCTTCATTAAATCAAAATAACACTCGGAATATTTACTGTTATTTTCTAGTTAGTTCCTGTTAGTTCTCATGAGAAAATTATTATATCAGTTGTATTGACCATTTGTAGGCCTCATTTAATGGGTAAGCCAACTTCGCAGTATGAGAAATACCTAGCTTCATTAAATCAAAATAACACTCGGAATATTTACTGTTATTTCTTAGTTAGTTCCTGTTAGTTTCTCATGAGAAAATTATTATATCAGTTGTATTGACCATTTGTAGGCCTCATTTAATGGGTAAGCCAACTTCGCAGTATGAGAAATACCTAGCTTCATTAAATCAAAATAACACTCGGAATATTTACTGTTATTTCTTAGTTAGTTCCTGTTAGTTTCTCATGAGAAAATTATTATATCAGTTGTATTGACCATTTGTAGGCCTCATTTAATGGGTAAGCCAACTTCGCAGTATGAGAAATACCTAGCTTCATTAAATCAAAATAACACTCGGAATATTTACTGTTATTTCTTAGTTAGTTCCTGTTAGTTCTCATGAGAAAATTATTATATCAGTTGTATTGACCATTTGTAGGTCTCATTTATTTAATGGGTAAGCCAACTTCGCAGTATGAGAAATACCTAGCTTCATTAAATCAAAATAACACTCGGAATATTTACTGTTATTTCTTAGTTAGTTCCTGTTAGTTCTCATGAGAAAAATTATTATATCAGTTGTATTGACCATTTGTAGGCCTCATTTAATGGGTAAGCCAACTTCGCAGTATGAGAAATACCTAGCTTCATTAAATCAAAATAACACTCGGAATATTTACTGTTATTTCTTAGTTAGTTTTCCTGTTAGTTCTCATGAGAAAATTATTATATCAGTTGTATTGACCATTTGTAGGCCTCATTTAATGGGTAAGCCAACTTCGCAGTATGAGAAATACCTAGCTTCATTAAATCAAAATAACACTCGGAATATTTACTGTTATTTCTTAGTTAGTTCCTGTTAGTTCTCATGAGAAAATTATTATATCAGTTGTATTGACCATTTGTAGGCCTCATTTAAATGGGTAAGCCAACTTCGCAGTATGAGAAATACCTAGCTTCATTAAATTCAAAATAACACTCGGAATATTTTACTGTTATTTCTTAGTTAGTTCCTGTTAGTTCTCATGAGAAAATTATTATATCAGTTGTATTGACCATTTGTAGGTCTCATTTAATGGGTAAGCCAACTTCGCAGTATGAGAAATACCTAGCTTCATTAAATCAAAATAACACTCGGAATATTTACTGTTATTTCTTAGTTAGTTCCTGTTAGTTCTCATGAGAAAATTATTATATCAGTTGTATTGACCATTTGTAGGTCTCATTTAATGGGTAAGCCAACTTCGCAGTATGAGAAATACCTAGCTTCATTAAATCAAAATAACACTCGGAATATTTACTGTTATTTCTTAGTTAGTTCCTGTTAGTTCTCATGAGAAAATTATTATATCAGTTGTATTGACCATTTGTAGGCCTCATTTAATGGGTAAGCCAACTTCGCAGTATGAGAAATACCTAGCTTCATTAAATCAAAATAACACTCGGAATATTTACTGTTATTTCTTAGTTAGTTCCTGTTAGTTTCTCATGAGAAAATTATTATATCAGTTGTATTGACCATTTGTAGGCCTCATTTAATGGGTAAGCCAACTTCGCAGTATGAGAAATACCTAGCTTCATTAAATCAAAATAACACTCGGAATATTTACTGTTATTTCTTAGTTAGTTCCTGTTAGTTCTCATGAGAAAATTATTATATCAGTTGTATTGACCATTTGTAGGCCTCATTTAATGGGTAAGCCAACTTCGCAGTATGAGAAATACCTAGCTTCATTAAATCAAAATAACACTCGGAATATTTACTGTTATTTCTTAGTTAGTTCCTGTTTAGTTCTCATGAGAAAATTATTATATCAGTTGTATTGACCATTTGTAGGCCTCATTTAATGGGTAAGCCAACTTCGCAGTATGAGAAATACCTAGCTTCATTAAATCAAAATAACACTCGGAATATTTACTGTTATTTCTTAGTTAGTTCCTGTTAGTTCTCATGAGAAAATTATTATATCAGTTGTATTGACCATTTGTAGGCCTCATTTAATGGGTAAGCCAACTTCGCAGTATGAGAAATACCTAGCTTCATTAAATCAAAATAACACTCGGAATATTTACTGTTATTTCTTAGTTAGTTCCTGTTAGTTCTCATGAGAAAATTATTATATCAGTTGTATTGACCATTTGTAGGCCTCATTTAATGGGTAAGCCAACTTCGCAGTATGAGAAATACCTAGCTTCATTAAATCAAAATAACACTCGGAATATTTACTGTTATTTCTTAGTTAGTTCCTGTTAGTTCTCATGAGAAAATTATTATATCAGTTGTATTGACCATTTGTAGGCCTCATTTAATGGGTAAGCCAACTTCGCAGTATGAGAAATACCTAGCTTCATTAAATCAAAATAACACTCGGATTTTTACTGTTATTTCTTAGTTAGTTCCTGTTAGTTCTCATGAGAAAATTATTATATCAGTTGTATTGACCATTTGTAGGTCTCATTTAATGGGTAAGCCAACTTCGCAGTATGAGAAAATACCTAGCTTCATTAAATCAAAATAACACTCGGAATATTTACTGTTATTTCTTAGTTAGTTCCTGTTAGTTCTCATGAAAAATTATTATATCAGTTGTATTGACCATTTGTAGGCCTCATTTAATGGGTAAGCCAACTTCGCAGTATGAGAAATACCTAGCTTCATTAAATCAAAATAACACTCGGAATATTTACTGTTATTTCTTCTTAGTTAGTTCTCATGTTAGAAAATTATCATGAGAAAATTATTATATCAGTTGTATTGACCATTTGTAGGCCTCATTTAATGGGTAAGACCAACTTCGCAGTATGAGAAAATACCTAGCTTCATTAAATCAAAATAACACTCGGAATATTTACTGTTATTTCTTAGTTAGTTCCTGTTAGTTCTCATGAGAAAATTATTATATCAGTTGTATTGACCATTTGTAGGCCTCATTTAATGGGTAAGCCAACTTCGCAGTATGAGAAATACCTAGCTTCATTAAATCAAAATAACACTCTCGGAATATTTACTGTTATTTCTTAGTTAGTTCCTGTTTTAGTTCTCATGAGAAAATTATTATTATTATCAGTTGTATTGACCATTTGTAGGCCTCATTTAATGGGTAAGCCAACTTCGCAGTATGAGAAATACCTAGCTTCATTAAATCAAAATAACACTCGGAATATTTACTGTTATTTCTTAGTTAGTTTCCTGTTAGTTCTCATGAGAAAATTATTATATCAGTTGTATTGACCATTTGTAGGCCTCATTTAATGGGTAAAGCCAACTTCGCAGTATGAGAAATACCTAGCTTCATTTCATTAAATCAAAATAACACTCGGAATATTTACTGTTATTTCTTAGTTAGTTCCTGTTAGTTCTCATGAGAAAATTATTATATCAGTTGTATTGACCATTTGTAGGCCTCATTTAATGGGTAAGCCAACTTCGCAGTATGAGAAATACCTAGCTTCATTAAATCAAAATAACACTCGGAATATTTACTGTTATTTCTTAGTTAGTTCCTGTTAGTTCTCATGAGAAAATTATTATATCAGTTGTATTGACCATTTGTAGGTCTCATTTAATGGGTAAGCCAACTTCGCAGTATGAAAATACTCTATATTATTATTTTTTTTGTTTAATTATGAAATTATATTAATTACATTAGTAGATGATAAATATTAATATATAATTCTGTTTTTGATATCAGTAATTTATATTAATTACATAATGATTATTATTAAACTTATAATAAATTTTCTGATATGTATTCATAGAATTTATCATTATTTAACCATTATTTAATTGTTCTATTCGAATAATAATTATTATTTATTAATCATATCTATTTAATTATTTTAGTTTCTTGGAATTAGTTATTTATTTAACAATTTACATTAATTACATTCAATAAAATCCTGTATTAATGAATTCATGGATAGTTACTGTATTTATAATTCACTTATAACATTTATTTTATTTATGTACTTGGATAATATGTTATCAATTATAATATGACATTTTAATTTTAGGATACTTATTTTAGAAATTAATCATTATTACTTTTAGTATTGATTAATACTTGATTGAATTGTGTCATTTTAAGGTAATCAGACATTATTGAAATCCTGTTTTTAAAACTCGAAATTTTACTATTTTTATATTCGTATTTTGTATAAATTATTGATACCATTATTATATAAATTGGCATTGTG